>NC_073263.2:31490528-31793558 GCF_029289425.2 Pan paniscus | reverse complement strand
CCTGCACATTAAATCCCACATTAAGTTGAGAGCTGCACAAAATAACCTGAATCATGAATTGTGGAAAGAAAATACTCTTTTTTTATTGTTTGCATTAATTGATGCATTAGCTGAAGAAAGCAAGATCACATGAGATATTAGATAACACATACACAGAGTAGATTTCCAGGACTCAACTCACTGAGAAAGGGGAGCATGCCACCCAGTCACAAGTAAGCATGCTTTACACAACTACCAGACCGCAGGGTGTTAGAAATCCTGAAGCCTTACAAGCTAAATGGTTAATGAGAAGAACCAGAAGACCTAACCAGTACCACTTGCAGTTTTTCTTGGTTTTGATTTATTAGTTTGATTCCTTTCCTATTATGCTTCCTATTGTTTCTGGTTTCTGACTGCCTTTTACAAATGACTCTTTGGACCAGATGAACAGACAATGGTCTCCTTGGCAGCTGCTTCTGGGTTGATCATGGCTAATATCCTTGATTTCCAGAGTGAAGTTCTCTGCCAAGTCTCAGAACTACTAACCCCTGGCAGCTCTGATAGATGGCTAAAGGCATGCTCACTGTGGGGCACTACCATCTCCTGCCTCCATCTGCTGCATCATCATTATCCACAAAATCCCCTTGCCCATCAATTGTCACATCAGTGGGATCCTAGAAACTGCTATCGATGTCTGCCTTTCACAAATTGTAATTCTCTGTATCTCAGTGTCTGTTCACACAGACTCCAGCAGTTGCAATTGAGAAGAGAAACAGGACTTTGTTAGAACCCCAGGATCACTTTTCCATCTGTGTGGTTTAAAGCATTGGCAATTTTCCGAAAGACCAACCTGCAAACAGCAGCGGACTCCTAACCCCTTATTACCTGGTCGTGAGAAACTCAATGAGCTTGTTTGCCTTCTCATCTGTTTCAGCAGCTGTGTCCACATCTTCTACCTCCTGGGTCATCTGTGGGAGGTTTCCACTGCTGCCTCCCAGACTGATGCTGGAGGAGGTGGAGCTTGAACTAAGCCCTGAGTCAGGCACCGGGGATGACTGGTCCTCTCTCAGGAAGTCAAAGCCACCTGGTGGGAGAAGAAGGTCAAGGAGGGATGTACTAGGCAGTGTGCTTGTCAGCATGCTTAATGATGTCCACAGAGGAGCGCAGGGAAGTGTGGAGTTATTTAAATTCTGGGGAGAAAATGGTTGCTTTCGGCTGTGGCTATGATTAAATGAGACTGACAGTTTTTCTTTGTTTAGGCAATCAGTTGCACTGCTGTGTAAATGAGTGTGTATTTGGGAATAGGAGGTGATCTGCTGCTTTCTACTCTGCTATTTTAGTTGATACTTTCTATAAAAGAAAGGTATGTATGTGTGTTTGTATGCATGCATGGACCAGGCAAAAAACCAGTTCAACTGTAACAGTTCATCTACTAACTGTGCTCTTAATAAATTATTCCTGGGTATTAGTCTTCTTAAACATGTGAAATGGGCTGGGCGCGGCGGCTCACGCCTGTAATCCCAGCACTTTGGGAGGCTGAGGCGGGTGGATCACAAGGTCAGGATATAGAGACCATCGTGGCTAGCACGGTGAAACCCTGTCTCTACCAAAAATACAAAAATTAGCCGAGCGTGGTGGCGGGCACCTGTAGTCCCAGTTACTCGGGAGGCTGAGGCAGGAGAATGGCGTGAACCCGGTGGGTGTAGTTTGCAGTGAGCTGAGATCGCGCCGCTGCACTCCAGCCTGGGAGACAGAGTGAGACTCTGTCTCAAAAAACAAACAAACAAACAAACAAACAAACAAAAAAACCATGTGAAATGATACCCTGTTTGAGGATACCAGTCACTTAATGGCTGGTTACTTATACATAATATTTTTGAGTAAATGTGCCCAGAAGCTTTAGTATTATGTGTATATCGATATATTTTAATATAATATGTTTTATGGTATTCAAAGAAATATGGCATAAGCAAATACTGTTTCTTCATTATATACTTGGTTGACATTCTATACCTCTGGGTAGGCTGTGGGTTTGAAAATGTATATATGCAACTATCCCTTTTCCCCTATTTAATAATCATAAAAAGTATGTAGTGTTGGTGTGTGTCTGATAGATATACTGAATTAGAAGTGAGGAGTCCTGGGTGTGAATAATATTTCTGCCACTTATAGTGTAGCCTCAGGGAATTTATGGAATTCTCTGTATCTCAGTGTTCTATTATAATAAAGTCAAGACAATAATTTCTGTCACACACATTTTTAGTGTGTATTTAAAGCAACTATAGTTGAAACTAGGTGCTTAATAAATGTTTATAAAAAAAGAACATTTCCCATAATCTTTGTACACCTATTCCCTGTGTCCTGTAGAGCCAGTCACTTTAGCTATCTACTGTTTGTCTTGCCTATGAATATTGTATGTGTTTTTGGTAAATCTTCACTTTAAATCATTTATACCATATCAGTGGTATAATAAACGCAAAACTGATTACACAGAGATACCCAACTTATCAGATATTACAGTTTTCTCTGCCTAACATTTAAGAAAGTACATTCTTATCCTCAGGACTTAGAGCAGCTAGAACTCTTCAGTTTAAACATCTACAGCAAAGGGAGTTTTGTGTTTCTAAGAGGCTATTGGCAGGTTATTTTCAATTAAGTGTAGCTTGGTTCAAAGTGAAGTGCTTAAATTGAGGTCAGTAGGCCTTAGGTCTCAGAGATAATGATGATTTCATATTTGTTTTCCAAACAACTATGTTAACATCTGTTAGAAGCCAATACAGTGGTGGGTACAAGTGATAAATAAAAGGTGCACCCTTTTCATAGTAATGCAGAAAGCACACAGTGACATGTGAAATGTCACACCACAGCTGGCGCCAATGTGATGTGTAAAATGAATAGGAAAAAAAAATTAGTCCCTGAACTCTGTTAGTTGGTAATCTTCATCATCATTTTAAGATATTTTAAACGTTCTGGTTCTAAATGAAAACCACTATTACCCGTTTTCATGAATGGCGCGACATGACAGAGTAATTTCTTTGACTCAGTTAATGCCATCTGTTCCTATTTCTAAGAATTTCTTTTTGTTTCAAAACAGCAATGGCTTTTAACAGGCTCCCACTAATGGTGTCTTCAAGGAAAAGGTCAATCATTCAAAAGTGAAAATTCCTTCATGGGCACTAGAAGGCACCCAAGTGATACATCCGGCACTTTGGCTGTGACCTGCTCTCAGGCAGTAGCAAGGGTCACTATTTTGTGTGTTCTCATCCTTCGGTGTTCTAGACTGCTGCTCCTGGCCAATGGGCACTTACATTTCCAATGCATCAGGAGGAACATATTCAATGGGGGCAGCAATCATATATATAACCAGGAAAAATATATTTTAAATATTCAATAATAAAGAAAGCTTTTGAGAGGCAAGTTCACATCAAGTGAAATGGTGTGCATTTATTGTACTGTTGATTTACCACGTGGAAAGTTGGAGGTCATAGCATGAGAGAAGTTAACTTGGGCTCCACTGGCACCTGCAGTTAGTTATCTCTGCATTTGTAACTGTCCTAGGCTCTCTACCAGTCCTTCTCTGTTACCTGTATAGAGATATTCAGGTTGGTAGGCTGGCTGCACGGTTAGAGTCTTAGCTTCACCCATCTCTCGGGTCTGCAGGAGCACGGAAGCAATGGAATGGAAATTGCTGTTGCAAGAGAGGGCAATCAAGAGGTGAAGAAGCAGTTTTTTGCTGTGTTCAAAGACTTCAGGCCGGTAGTGGTCTAAACCTGGAACAAAACAGTAGAATCTAAGTATAAACAAACGTTAAGCTCGTTTAGATTCCAGGGATAGTAAAGATTCCAGGATACTCAGGAGGAACATGTTAAAAGAATGTTTAGTTTTCTTTGTTATTGTTTGGGTTACCAACATACAGAAGTTGGGCTTAGGAAAAATAAAATGCTTTATTTCTTAAGTAAAATGTTCTCATAAAATGCTGATAGATGAACTTTTCTTGACCTCTCTGTAGCATTTGATGTGGTTAGCATTCCTTCTTCTTGAGATGTTCTCTTCCTTGGATATCCCTGTTACTGAAAGATTCTAATTTTATTAGTCTCTTTCTAACTGAATTTCTGAGTTTCCCTGGCTGGTTCCTCTTCCCATTTTTGCTCTACAAAGCTCAGGGCTTGGCCCACTCCGTCCTACATCCTTTCTTTTTATACGCTGACTATGCCTCATAGCTTAAAATTTACCACTTCAGCCGAAGACTCTCAAAAAGGCCCAACTTATTTTGGATATCTTTGTAGATGTGGCACTAGTGAGAAACCACTGTATTTACATGGTAGAAATAGAGCAATTTCAAACAGTGACCAAGTAGCTGACATTTCAGAGCAGATGTCACAAAAGGGCAATGAAAAATGGTGGAGATCAAATATTCCCGAAATGAGTCAAACAGGATGTCAATGTGAAAGGAAATCTCTACGGATTACTTCTGTATATTTTTAACCCGATTGGCTAGAATGCCTTTTAGATCCAGTCTTACCTAAGAAGACAGCATGAAGTAATAATGGTAGATGAAGTGCCCAGTCTTCTCGTACACTGTGATCCACCACCATTTCAGTCATAAAAATTACAGCAATATTGCACCTAATCAATGAAATAATGAAATTAATGCAACTTCTAAAGGGGATGGAAATACTAGTAGATCATTAAGTTACAGTACAACATAACTCTTAAGTGTTTTTAAAACATTATATAAGGCTCTTATTCGGGGGAGTTAGAGTTTAACTTGTAACACAGCATAGAGCTCCACAACAATAAGAAACATTGGTTGAGCTAATCACATAAAGGAGAGTCTACTAGCCACTAGGCAATAAGAGCTAAGGGATGAAGAGAAATCAAAGACAAGGTCCCTCTCATCAAGTTGCTTACAGTCTAAAAAGCATCACAGAATGCATGCCCATATCCAGATTACATCAAGGAGAAATTCAAAGGTCACAGGCAGCTTTGAATTTTGATTAACATTTGAGCAAACTCTGCTAATATGCTGGAAGCTGGCAGTCAAATCAGGCAGGATCCCACTGATTGATAAGATAATTTAATGTGGTGGGACCTGGACTAGGTTTTTCTCTTGTCATAGGTAGAAAAGTCCAGTCAAAGCTAAGATTTCCTTCTCCCCACACACGCTGCTCACCTGTGGAGTGGCCCCCGGGGAGTGATGGTCTCCGGGAGATAGTCAACCAGGGGGGCCCAGCATCCTCCAGTACAAGGCATCGGTAAGGGCTGCGGCTGCTTGGTCTCTGTAATAGTCAGCAACCAGCCCGTGTAGGGAGAAATTGGATCATCTGGAGGGTGAGAAAGACAACTGTGCTTTATTTTCAGGGAGAGGAGACTTGTTTTCTCTACTTGATGTTTTCAGAATAAATTTTAAAAATGTATGCTTGTAAAAATAACTTTATTTTTCATTAAAAAATTTTTTTTTAGGGACAGGATCTCGCTGGCACCCAGGCTGGAGTGCATTGGATCGATCAAAACTCACTGCAGGGCTGGTTACAGTGGCTCATGCCTGTAATCCCAGCACTTTGGGAGGCTGAGGTGGGTGGATCACCTGAGGTCAGGAGTTCAAAACCAGCCTGGCCAACATGGCAAAACCCCACCTCTACTAAAAATACACACACACACAAAATAGCCAGGCATGATGGCACGTGCCTGTAATCCCAGCTACTTGGGAGGATGAGGCAGGAGAATTGCTTGAACCTGGGAGTGGAGGCTGCAGTGGACCGAGATCATGCCACTGCACTCCAGTCTGGGCGACAGAGTGAGACTCTGTTTGAAAAACAAAAACAAGTCACTGCAGCTTCAAATTCTGGGGCTCAAGAGATCCTCCTGTCTTAGCCTCCCAAGTAGCTAGGACTATAGGCATGTGCCACCACAGCTGGCTAATTAAAAAATTATTATTATTATTTTAAATAGATGGGGTCTCAACATGTTGCTCATGCTGGTCTCGAACTCCTGGACTCAAGTGATCCTCCCACCTTGGCCTCCCAAAGTTTTGGGATTACAGGTGTGAGTGCCTGGCCAGAAATAACTTTCTAATGATTTCATTTGGTGAGTATGAATTACATGATCAAATGGGTGAGAATTACTTGTTTGGGTAACTACTTGCATAGTTATTACTTGGTAACTAATTTATAATTATTCATTATAAAGCAAAGCAGAATACAGATATACGAAAAGAAAAACATTAAATCGTGTTGAATTCCCATCTCTATGAAAATTTGCTCTTCCTCCAGTCTTCCTCATCTCAATAAAGCACAGTTTGGCCTGGTCGTGGTAGCTCATCCCTGTAATCCTAGCACTTTGGAAGGCCAAGGCGGGTAGATCACTTGAGGTCAGGAGTTCGAGACCAGCCTGGCCAATATGGTGAAACCCCATCTCTACTAAAAATACAAAAAATTAGCTAGGGGTGGTGGTACACGCCTGTAATAATCCCAGCTACACAGGAGGCTGAGGCAGGAGAATCATTTGAACCCAGGAGGTGGAGGTTGCAGTGAGCCGAGATCATGCCACTGCACTCCAGCCTGGGTGACAGAGCAAGACTCTGTCTCAAAAAAAAAGCACAATTTCATATTTCCAGTTTGCTCAGGACAAGAGACTTAAAGTCATCCCTGACTTTCCCCTCATATCCCATACCCAAATAATAATCACAGTGATGATGATGATAACAATAATAATAAAAATCATAACATTAGGAACTAGCACAGAGGGCTTACTTGATGCCAGGCACTGGCCTATGCATTTCACATATTAATGGCCCAATAATAGGTATCTATTTTATCCCCATTTTGTAGAGAAGAAAGTGAGGTTCAGTAACTTGTCATCCACATATTCAGAGAGCTCTGCCCTCAAAACATCTCCAGAATCTGAGCACTGTTCTCCATCTTCACCACTACTTCTAGACTAAGCCACCATCCTCTCTTGCATGGGCCACTGCAATGGCCTCCTTAACTGTCTCACTGCTTCCATCCTTGTCCTGCAGTCTTCCTCATCTCAATAAAGCACAATTTTGGCTGGTCGTGGTAGCTCACCTCTGTAATCCCAGCACTTTGGGAGGCCATGGCGGGTAGATCACTTGAGGTCTATGTTCCACAGAGCAGATAGACCAATTCTTGTAAAACAAGTTCAGTAGTGTCTCCTTCTCTGCTCAACACCCTCCAGCGGCTCTCCACAAATCCACACCCGTGGCCTTTAAGGCCTTACAAGGTCTTCCCCCTCCATGTTCCTCTCCTGGCTTATCTCCTACCAGCGCACCCTTGCTCACCCCACTCCACTCATCCTAGCTTCCTTGCTGTTCTGTGATCAGGCTGGGCCCCATACAGCCTCAGGGCCCTTGTATCTGCTGCTCCCTATGGCTAGGATGCTCATCTGCAGACAGTTGCATGGCTCACTTCTTTGCTTCATTCAAGTCTCTGCCCTAATATCACCTTATTACAGCAGCTTTCCTTGACTATTTAAATTGACCCCAACCCCAATCACTTTCTACCCTGCTCGCTCTGCTTTAGTCCCTCCCCCTCCACCCATGGATCACCAATTCACCAGCACCACCTCCCTCCCCAACTCTAATGTAAGCTCCAGGAGAGTGGGGACTTCTTCTGTTCTGTTCATTGTTTTCTCCCTACTACCTACAATGGTGCCTGGCACATGGTAAAGCATCAATAAATATTTGTTGAATGAATGAACGTCACAATATTATCTTTAAAGTAAGTACAGGCCAGGCGCAGTGGCTCATGCCTGTAATCCCAGCATTTTGGAAGGCCCAGGCGGGTGGATCACTTGAGGGCAGGAGTTCAAGACCAGCGTGGCCAACATGGTGAAACCCCGTCTCTACTAAAAATACAAAAATTAGCTAGGTGTGGTGGCACACACCTGTAGTCCTAGCTACTAGGGTGGCTGACGCAGCAGAATTGCTTGCACCCCAGAGGTAGAGGCTGCAGTGAGCCAAGATCGTGACATTGCACTATAGCCTGGGCTACGGGTGAGACCCTGTCTCAAAAACAATAATAAAAATAAAATAAAATAAGTACAGCAACACTTTTCATGTTTATTTCTTATCATGCTCCCAAAGCAGGCCAGCAGCATTTAAGAAGAGCAATACAGGTGGGCACAGGATTTAACCCAGGTATTTGGCTGCAGATTGGGATCAGTTTATGTATTAAGAGGAAGAACATACTATGTCGTCTTTAGGCAATTTTATAACAACATAATTTTTCTTTCCTTCACTTCTGCAAGGTAGTGTGAAGTCATTGATTTGATGCTGCTGGCCCAGTGTAGAATGCTGGCCTTAACATTTACAGAGCTGGTGCAGGGGTGTCTTCCTGTTGTGACAACTGAGGCTCTGAAGGAGGACAGGCATCAGAAAACCAGAACCAAGAACATCCCACTTTTCATGGGATGTGGCTAAGAGGGTTTCAGTGGAAAAGGTCAGGACTTCCCTCAGGAAGAGTGACTACTGGCTTTTTCTAATACACTGACAAGTGAGCAACCAGAACCCTATAATTCTATGCCATGAAGCTTGGCCACAACAATTTTAGCCTGGAAAAAATTTAAAGCAGATGCACTAGTAACTCATCTCAGTTCTAACTCTCAGCAAATTACCTACAAGTAACTTACTTGCAGCAAATTAACTTCTCAGATAATCATCCAGGATAAGTCAGTTGCCAAATGTACTGCTAGGTAACTAGCTACTCTTCAATAAAACTTGAAAGGGAAACAAAAAGGGAGAATATTGAAGAATTAAAAAGTAAATTGTGAGATTTCTGTTAGGAAGGGATATGTTATTCTTTGTTTCAATGATGTTTTCAGATATATATCCAATCAGCCAAAATGTGCTGAGAGGAATTAAGGTGGTCTAAACTTAAATTTTTCTGTCCTCAAACTTTGGGTTACCAGATATTGCCACAGTAACCAGACTTTTCTTGAACCACCTCTCCATTTCTCAAGTACTACTTTCCTCATCTCTAAAATCTGGTGCCTTCTAGAAGTAATGGCCTATGGTACTGAGATTTGACTATTCAGTGTTTGGATGGTACAATCCCCTGAGGGGACACACAAAGGAAGGAAAACACAAACAGCTTTATTTTACTTCCTATTGACAGCTCTAGTGAAGGTTTTATAGGGACATAGCTGAAACTTAACCTACGTTAGAGCATGATAATTACATATGGATTTTAGACACGCCTTCCATTAGTATTTTAATGGTAGAGAACTGCCTGTCTGTGCATTCAGAAGTAGAACAAGGGTAGCTGAAATGTGGCCTTATTGGAACTACCTAGTTCTTACCTGACATTGCACATTTCTGTAAAAACAAAACAATTCAAAACAACAATTCAAAGCACCAACTTAAGAAATGAACTTAACTCATGAAATGTCAGTATATTTACAATTTCTGACAAAAAAGAATAAATCCCACAAGGTACTGATTCCCTTAGCAAATCTAAAATGTCACTGGGAGCGTTCTTTGGTTTCAGAATTTCTGTAACTTGTGACCAACTAATACTCTGTATCTGCTCAATATCTACAGAAGCTGTCCAGGGCTTAAACAAAATCAGTAAATGCACTGACCTTTTTGGTTTTCCCAACTACCAGAAGAAATTCCTGTCACAAAGCTAACTCCCAGGTTAGCAAGGCTTTCAATAGGCTATGGAGACTATGCCATTGAGAAATTCAACATAGGAACAGATCCTATCCTGAGTGAGCAGCCTTTCAAAGCTTCAAGGTTAAACCCACTCGCAAGATAGATAGAAAAACTGAACCGCAACATTTGTTTTCGCCCAGGCTACAGTGCAGTGGCGCGATCTCGGCTCACTGCAAGCTCCGCCTCCCGGGTTCACGCCATTCTCCTGCCTCAGCCTCCTGAGTAGCTGGGACTACAGGCGCCCGCCACCATGCCCGGCTAATTTTTTGTATTTTTTAGTAGAGATGGGGTTTCACCGTGTTAGCCAGGATGGTCTCAATCTCCTGACCTCGTGATCCACCTGCCTCGGCCTCCCAAAGTGCTGGGAATACAGGCGTGAGCCACCGCGCCCAGCCAACAACATGTGTTTTCTAATGGGACTATGACTTAGTGTATTTTCCCCAGATGCATCACCAAGAAAAAATGTCAAGAATATAAAAACACGGCCGGGCGCGGTGGCTCACGCTCCCAGCACTTTGGGAGGCCGAGGCGGGCGGATCATGAGGTCAGGAGATCGAGACCATCCTGGTTAACACGGTGAAATCCCGTCTCTACTAAAAAATACAAAAAATTAGCTGGGCGTGGTGGCGAGTGCCTGTAGTCCCAGCTACTCACGAGGCTGAGGCAGGGACATGACTTGAACCCAGAAGGCGGAGCTTGCAGTGAGCTGAGATGGTGCCACTGCACTCCAGCCTGGGTGGCAAAGCGAGACTCCGTCTCAAAAAAAAAAAAAAAAAAGTATATATATAAACACAGGAGTGGATGGTAGTTTGAATTTTTATAATTTTGATTTGTCCATGGTTTTTTCTTTTTTTTTTAACTTTTGAGGATGCTGACTCTATGCTCATCTGCATAGGTGGATTAAATGGTTACTTAATATCTATAGGCCCTTTTAGTAATCAGACCAAGAACAATCAGAACACTCATTTTCCATCCTCTGACCACTTGCGTTCCGCCTGAAAGCCCACAGCCTGTTGGTACTTACTTTTATCTTCATCATAGGATCCTCCAGAGCTATTGCTGTATCTTGACTCGAGGCGAGTGTGGGCTCTGATGACATTACTAAACCTTCAAATACAAGAACAACCAGAATGAAATATTAACATGTGTGCATATGCGCTTTTTTTTTTTTTTTTTGAGTTGGAGTCTCACTCTGTCACCAGGCTGCACTACCGTGGTGCGATCTTGGCTCACTGCAATCTCCGCCTTCCAGGTTCAAGCAATTCTCCTGCCTTGGCCTCCCAAGTAGCTGGGATTACAGGTGTGCACCACCACACCCAGCTAATTTTTGTATTTTTAGTAGAGACAGGGTTTCACCATGTTAGCCAGGCTGGTCTCGATCTCCTGACCTCGTGATCTGCCCGCTTCGGCCTCCCAGAGTGCTGAGATTACAGGCGTGAGCCACTGCGCCCAGCCTACGCTCTTACTCATAAACTGACACTATGATTTAGTGGTTGGTTTTTCAGCTGCTAGTTGCCAATGGTGCTTTTCTTAAAGGAATGCTGTAAAAATTGAACCCCAAACATTTCTTGTTTCCTTGAGAGGGTCAGTGGTCACTCTTGCTCATAAGCACAAGTCCAAACCTTGAAAAGATAAAAATTTTAAGCCTAATATTTCAGTTGAACTAGAAAATGGTAACATTTGCTTTGGAAAGAAAATGGACATGATACTGAATAACATGATTCCCTTATTTACATAGCCTGACACACAGTAGGTGGTCAATAAATATTTCCTGAATGATTAAACAACTCAAAGTACATAGAATGGGAAATACACAAAAATAGCTTTATAATAAATCTTGGACTTTACCCAGCATTAAAGTTTCTCTTAAAATAGTTTGAGAGTGTTCAGGGAAAGGTCCTAGTTGGGAGTAATGTAACCAGAAAGACTCTTTGGTCTGGTCTCTCTTGTGGCTTGTTAAGAAGTAACCCCCACCAAAAACAAACAAAACAAAAACAAAAACAAAACAACAACAACAAAGAAAATAAAAATGTTGAAGTATAGTTAATTCATAGACATCATCTTATTTAATCTTGCTCACTCATCTTTGAGATAAGCATTATTTATTCTACAATGAGGAAAATGAGGGGAGGCGAAGTTATACACCTTGTCTAGTGTTGACCGCAGGGAGGTGGCAGTGCAGGAGGCCTTCAGTGCCATGCCAACTCCCTGCGTGGAGCTTTGAGGCTGAGCTCTCTCTCACTGGCTCTGTAACCATGGCCAAGGCCTCTACCTCCCTGGGGAACTTATTTCCACAATTGCAAAAAGGGCATCATAATAATACTCTTTTATTTAATTAGGGTTGTTTGGGGGAACAAAAGAAAGGATGTTTGAGAGTGTGTCCAAAACTGCAAGACACTGTCTGACTATAAGGTATTAGTTATTATGCTTCTATCTAGGATTTCTAGAAAGAAATCGATAGCATATTTCTCAAACAGAGGACTACAAGGTAGGGCAAGGGTGTGGTTCAGGGGCAGTGTGGGCAAAATGGTATGTCTATATTTATTTTATATAAAATGATACACAGCAGGTTTTATCAACTTAATATATATGTAGCCAAAACAAAGAACTAAGGCTATCTAGAAATACCTGGAAAACTCAAGCCAAAATAGGTGTGTCCCTCTACATTACTCACCGGGTATTCTGACTTAACTCATAACAGATCAATACTCTATTTCTTTTGGGGACACTGGAAGGTGCAGGGCTATTGCTGTCCTCACTAATGTGTGGAGAAAGAGTAATGTTTCAGCAAAAACTCCTGGATGTGCCATTAAGATGCCCATTTTGTCCCAGGTGTACAACCTTAGGGCACTGCATCAGTGATTTGGATTTGCTGAATTACAGAAATGTACTGTAATGAGCTTGGTTTCATTCACTTTTTAGATATTTGCAACAACATTTGCCCCATCCTGACAGCTATCTTTTCCCCAGTAACTTCATACCTCAAACCTTCTTCACTGTTATATCTTTTGGGCATTTGTGAATCTATAAGAACAGAATATCTAAGACATTGGCTTAGTTTCATACAAATCGTCCAACTAAATCAGACTGGTATTTATGAAAATAAATTGGAAAAAGGACAAACTTATTACCTTCTGAAGAAGTTCTTTAATCATATTTATGCTGATAAATGCAAAGTGATAAACAGCATCTGCTAGGCCCAGACATCATTCAGAAAGGAACAAAAGCAGGGTGATGAAAAAATGGCACATCTGCAGGTTTCCGTCAGGTGGAGAGTGCCACAGCACTTCCAGCTACCATGAACTGTGCTCTATGTCGGGTTTTAAATTGTGCCCTGGAGGGCCCGCACCCGGAAGAACTACAGGATGGATGACAACTCATCTCTTTTCCCTTTTGAGTTGGATTTAAAGGGGTGCTGGGTGGAGTTTATGAGGCTGGAATAAAGGGGAAGAGCAAGTCCCTTCTAGACTGTTCTCCTTGTTCTGGAGAAGACTGAAGCCACAGTGTAGCAAAGTGTATGTCTGGCAAGGAAAAAGTAAAAAACTGACTCCCAACTGTAAAATCTGTTATTTTCCTTTGCTTTTCTGGGTTGAAGAAGCTTATTTTGGGTCTGGTCCCTTGAAGAATTTCAAGGATTAAGTAGAATCTTTGATGTCTTTTAACATCAAAGGTACATACCTTAAGAAATACCATGAAAATAGCTCTGATAAGAGAAAAATTAGAAGGATGAAATGTTCCCCTCAGTTTTACCTTGTTGATTTAGCTCAAATTAATAATACTTAGATAACTGATAGTTAATATATATTTGTGTATATCAACACTATCAATTTAGATAGAAATTATCTCTGTTTCAACATAGATCGTTCAAAATTTATACAGGTGAGGTTTACTGCTTTAGCTTTCTATGAAAAATCCCTTTGTGGGCATATAAATTTATAAAAATCTTTTATTAAGATTGATATATTGAAAATACTTATGGCTGGATGCAGTCACTCACACCTGTAATCCCAGCACTTTGGGAGGCTGAGGTGGGAGGATCAGTTGAGCCCAGGAGTTTGAGACCAGCCTGGGCAACATAGTGAAACTCCGTCTCTACAAGAAATAAAAAAATGAGGTAGGTGTGGTGGCACATGTCTGTATTCCCAGTCACCTGGGAGGCTGAGGCAGGAGGACTGCTTGAGCCTGGGAGGCTGAGCCCGCAGTAAGCTGTGATTTCGTGCACTTCAGCCTAGGTGACAGAATGAGACCCTGTCTGAAAAACAAAAACAAAAACTTATGAAGATTGTTTCTGCATACTTTAAAAATTGCTATAAACTACTCTTTTAATAAATATATGTTCATTTTGATGCCTAGTAAAATAAACTACATGAAAAATCTTAGACTTAGGTGTACTTTCTGTTACATTTTCTGATAGTTTTTAAAAATTTTTATTAATACACAATAGATGTACATTTTTCAGGGTAGATGTGATCATTTGATACAGGCATTTAATGTGTAAATATCAAATCAGGGTAATTGGGATATCCATCATCTTAAATATTTATTTTTTCTTTATGCTAGGAACATTCAAATTATTCTCTTCTAGCTATTTTGAAATGTTTCATAGATTACTGTTAACTTGAATAGCTTTTTTTTTTAAAAAATTGAATGTTATAAAATTTGCTTTATTTTTCTTTTCTTACTTTGGCTACTGGGGCCTCAAGGTTAGGTTAATGTTAAGTTGTAGTTTTCCTTAGTCAGGAGTTAAGACACCAACTGTCTTACCCTCCCATTAGCTTGGCACATATTCTTTTACTCTTGTTTTAATGTTCTTTCACTTAAGCTATAAGGTTTGTTTGTGCTTTTGTCAGTAGGAACGGCATTATTAAATATTACTGAGTCACATCAAAGAACCATTAATCTAGTTGTAAAGAACATGGTGCCAGGGCGGTCATTTTGTCCAACTCCATGGTGCTTCCCTCAGCCCATGGATATGGTGCTTCCCTCACAATGGATATGGTGGAAGAGATGCCTCACTCCTGAGGTGTGTTAACACAGCAGCCTGGTGCGGTGTTTCTGAACAACACTGTCTCTGTAGGCTCTTTGCCTATAAGGACTGTAAAGAAAGGAGTAAATTGCTGTCCTCCAAGATGGGTTACTGAAAGGGTAAGGGAAAGGGGACTGGTGGTGGTTGGACAGCTTATCCACCTCTGGGGCTATGACATTTCTCCTATTTTCATTCACTTACCAAATAAACACTTTAAAATGCCTACTATGCACAGCACAGTAGACTAATCACTGAGGATAGAAATATGTGTAAGACAGGGGTGTCCAATCTTTTGGCTTCCCTGGGCCACACTGGAAGAAGAACTGCCTACACTAACACAATAGCTGATGAGCTAAAAAAAAATAAAATAAAATCACACACACTCAAAATCTCATAATCTTTTAAGAAAGTTTATGAATTTGTGTTGGGCCACATTCAAAGCTGTCCTGGGCCGCATGTGGCCTGTGGGCTGCAGGTTGGACAAGCTTGGTGTAAGAGATACGCAGTCTCTCTGTGTTCTCTAGGAATTAAAATCTGGTGGTTAAGTGTGTCTGTAAGCACCCATACATCAACATGACAGGGATTACAAGGAAGGAAGGGTGATAAGTAGATTGAGGAGAAAAAAGGATTTTAGGCTGAGGGCACAGCCTACTTTCATAGAAAAAAAAGAATACAGTAGACAAATAGTGTAGGTGCTATATGGGATCAACGGAATAGTGGTGTCCATTGGGAGAGTATATTCATAGACATATGTTTGCACATATATGTGAATATGATCAATCAATGTTATAGGTAGATAAATAGTCAGTATAAAAGAATCTGACATGTATGAATATGTGTGATATATATGGGTAGATAATTGCATCAGGCTTTCCAATGACCAGGAGAGATATGGTGACAGAGCAGGAGTAAGAGCTAAACAAGAAAATCTCTCTTGAAGATGTTCTGTGATCTTGATATTAGACAGATTACTGGCTTCTTAAGTTCAAAGGCACCACTAAAACCTCTAGGCAGGACACTCAGAACTCTGGCCCTAAACAGGCCTTTGTAATGAGATGGTAATACATGGAGATCTATCATCTTTCTACCTCAAATAAAATTCAGACAGGAAACTCAGACAAAACAATAAATGATCAAGAATGTTATAGTCTAGTGAGAAAGTAAAAATATCTTTAGAGAAATACTGTGACTTTTATCATGAGGTAGTTTTCCAAAGAAGGTAATATTAATAGCAAATATAGATTTTAAAAAGGAACATGCTAATTAACAATCTTGTACCTTCACTAATATGTGGAATATAAAAACCTTTATTCATTCCTGAGAAAGAAATAAAAGGCTTTATTAGAGAACTTCAAAGGACAAGGTCTATAATTCGTGATCTGCTGGGTTTGGGCTTTTAGTCTGAAGGGAAGCCCGTATGGATGAGCATCTGCCTGAAGGTAACACAGCTGCCCAGTGATGCAGTGAGGAATCTGGCTGGTGCCTGAATTAGGGAAGGAGCCTTCAGAGCCCCAAGGGCAGGCAGCCCTGTGCCAGGTCGTCTCCACGCCAGCCCCTACTGTGCCCCAATACACATGATGAAATCCTCAGAATGCTCAGGAAGCACTGTGGGCTTGCTGGGGCATTTTGGGCTAAGTGAGTTATTTTCACCACTTGATCCCCTAAATTACCTTTAATATGCATTCGTGAGCATCTCATCCTTTTTACTAATTTCTTAAGTAAAAGGGCTCCCTCATTACCTTTTACTATAAAATGCTCAGCTGAAGGCGTTTTCAACACCGTGAGGATCATCCTAATTTTCATTTTTTTTAAATTGAGTTTTGTTTTTCTCTCCTGGTTTGTCTCCCTGCTCTTCACAATCAACTGCAGGAAAGAGTGACTCTGATTTGACTACTGATGAGTAGTTCATAGGCAAGGCAATAAGAAGGCTGAGATATGGGAGAAATATTATTAAAGAGCTAATGTGGAGGGAACGGAGACTTTGTTTAGCAGGAAAAGATAGTGTTTTGGTTAACCAAGACAGGACAAAGCAAAAGTAAAATAAGAATAATCATGTTTCATAGAACTCATCTCAAGATGACTACTCTATCCCTAAGAAATTATTCAACAATCAGATTTGAAAATTTCACATGGCAATTCTAATTCCAGATGGTCTGTGTCCATTAGCAGAACAACTCATGGTTTTTACTAAGCCCTGAGGTAAGCGGAATTCCACCACCACCAGAACAACACCCTTCTAAATCTTTCTCTTCTCTGACTTTGCACAGAAATAACTGTTATCTTTAGGGATATACTGAGTAGAGTTGGAAAGTAAGTCTGAGTTTCTAAAAACAAAGAAGGATTTTTATGTATGTGCAAAATTTATGAAACTCCACAAACCTGTATTGATGTCTATGTATAGATTATTGCAGAACATTACACTGGATATTAAGTCAAATTTGTGTACCAACCTTTCATCAGATTCTTTCAATATCTTGTTCTCCTCAGCATCTGGGAAATTGTCCTGGCCAGCAACCACTGTATTGCTGCTAGAGGTGGTTCCTGTAGATGGGATTGGAAGAAAAACACTTATAAAAAGATGCAAGCTGAGGGGTCAAGCTCAAGTCTCAAGTAATTCCAGGGAAATATTTCCTGTAAAATCTTATGTTTGGAAGATTTTTTACATCTTCTGCACAATCTCAGACATTCTAAACAATCTTCCAAGCCCACACCACTGAAATGAGAGAATCGTAGACATCTGTTATGGTCAAACCAAATTCCTTAACTCTCGTAAAGCAAGCCTACATTCCTGAAACCTCTTCTTCCTGGCCACTTAGGCAATGAGCTTATTTATAGTGGCTGGCCCTGCTGTTGGCTGCTTTAGTATTTCTGGGTCCAGGAGTTACTAAACTAATGCTAGTGAAGTAAGGCCAAGCACCTAGCACTTCTGATTGCTGTGCTACTCCTTCCCTGTAAGAACACTGCTCTGGTGGCAGGGTGTAGGGCGAACAGAGGAGACAGTAGACTCAGGGAGGAGAGGAATTGGAAGGCAGTTACTGCATGAGGTCAGCAGAAGGGAGGCAGACTTCAAGGAATTTGAGGAGGATGGCATATATTTCATGAAAGGTTGCTGAGACACCAATTAACCAAAAGTGATAATACTTTTGGGGGGAATTTTAATCAACGCTGAAGGAATATAGCCAAGGGAGGGTCCAGATACAAGAAGGAGGATCCAGAAATGAGATTCCTGAGTGACTGCAGTGTCCTGGCTGGGATCGGCTGAAATACAAAGTTCTGTGATGGAGGATGCTTGAGCCAAAGATTCTCAGTCATCTTTACAAGATCATTTCATTAACCCTATGATCCCTAAGAGACTAAGTTATTCTCTTTTTTTTGAGACACAGTCTTGCTCTGTCGCCCAAGCTGGAGTATAGTGGTGCAATCTTGGCTCACTGCCACCTCTGCCTCGTGGGTTCAAGCGATTCTCCTCCTGCAGCCTCCTGAGGAGCTGGGAGTACTGGCGCGTGCCACCACATCCGGCTAAGTTTTTGTATTTTTAGTAGAGACAGGGTTTTGTCATGTTGGCCAGGCTGGTCTTGAACTCCTGACTTCAGCCTCAGCCTCCCAAAGTGCTGGGATTACAGGCGTGAGTCACCACGCCCAGCCCATGTCTCAGTTATTCTTAAGCCATCTCTTAATTGAATGCACACACAGGAACAAGAAAAAAGTAACAAACACATTCTCATATCCTTTCAGGAATCTACATGAAGGAAACCCCAGGGATCTGTGACCAGGTGTCTGCCCGGTTGCTCTTCTTACCCGAGGCTGCTGCGGAGGCCTTGCTACTGGCCGTGAAGCGGTAGAAGGGCGGGTTGTCGCAATGCTGGACGATGGGGTTCACGGGCTCTGTCTGCTGCAGCTCAAAGAGAAGCTCTTCCATGGTTTGAATGGTGTTGTTACGGCACAAGTATATTGCCACTTTTTTAATCTGAGAAGGAAAAAAGAAAACAAGGGATGTTTCACAGAGCCTAGTCCACAGGAACACTAGGCCAGTAAACCTCTCATTTAGATAAGTTGTCATCATGCAGGAGCTGTCACCGTGATAGCTAATCTTTGTGCTATCCTAGGATGAACCAAGGACTTGGATTAAAATTCACCTCTCTTCATCGGCACGTCTGACAACAGTGTGTTCTTAAAGCCCTTACCTTTTCTAATGCTAAGTTTTTAAAAGTTACTTTTGAGGTACGTGAATTCTATCTAAACTGAAAACTTGCCATCAAAGTTCTCATCTTCAGAAATAATTTTATTTATACAAACCCTGGGGAAAAACTGCTAGCTATTTTTGTTTAAAAAGGAATCCAGTCCCCTGCTATTCTCTTCTCCCCAAGAAACAAATGAGTTTTAGCTGTTTTTATGGTTTTAAATTTTAAAAATAACTCTGGATTAAAGCTCCACACTATTGCAGGCCTCATAGTCCAACCTGAGCCCTGCAAGCTGCAGTGAGGCTTATGTGGACTCAAGGCAGCAGGAAGACATAAACCTGTCACAAAAACAACCAGCACAGAAATGCCAATTGAGTTTGGGTTTTAAAAATGCTGTCATTCTGTTGATCCTATCACTTTTAAATACCAACTGTAAATATCAGACATTTCAGAAGGATTTCTCCATGCTCACTTCTCTCTTCTACCACTTGAATTTGAAGAGAAAAACCTGGATACTCTGCTTTCTTATTCTGTTTCAAGAGCATCAGGATGTAAACATGAAACATTCTTATTAGTAATAATACAACACTTTACTTAGTGTCTCTTACATAGTAGGTCCAATGTTTATAGAAGGCAGTTTTCAGTAACTGCTAGAAAAATATCCACCTGCTATATCAATAGGTTTCTGTGTCCCAAGGCTCAGAGCAAGGAGATGACAGAGGCATCACTAGCACACATAGCCTGTGTCTAGGGGGCAGAAGGGAACTTTTATGTAATATCTGGATGAGCTCACAGGAGATTCATGTGACTAACTGGACATTTCTATTTTAGCTGGAGCAAAGAGCACATTCTGACTTGCAAATTGCACATGGGAGTCCCTGCAGGAATAATCACTCTTGAAGGGCTGAGAGACACTTACATAGGGTAGGAGAACTGTGTCGCTGCTGACCCCACAGAGGCTAATCAGGAACTGCAAGGTGATCCTCAGGTTGTTGCTCCATTTCTCATTGTTGGCTAAAGCATTCCAAGCATTTTCCATTTCTGGCCCAGGAACTTCATCTCCATACTATAACAAAATAAAAACCGGCCCAAGAGATGTGTGAAAACTGTAAGGATGCAAAAGGTTTGACTGAAAGTAGTTTTGAGGGTCATGACCATCTCAAAATCATAAGAAGGGGGAAACATGACCATTTATCAGAAAGATGCCATCTTTCAGTAAACAGTAATTAATAATGCACAAATCAATCATGCACAATACCTATTCATGTGAGTTTTTTAAATATTAGGCCTATTTTTATTTTCATTATCATTCTTAAAATTGCTGTAAAATACGCATAACATAAAGTTTACCATCACCACCATTTGTAAGTGTACAGCCTGTGGCATTAAGTCCATTCATATTTCTGTGCAACCATCACCACTATTTATCGCCATTCATGTGATTTTTAAAGGAATCCCATTTTCCCTGGGGTTTGACTAACCCAGGGTTTTTTTCTGATGATGGAGCCATGCTATTTGAAGCACATTTCCTCTGAGTTTACCTTGGCCGTCATGTACATGAGGTTGTTCAGGACCAGTGACGTGGCTTCTGGAGAGCCCCAGCCATTTCCTCTCAGCCCGTGAGAAGCAGTCACGTCACCTTCCCGGTCCTTGACTTCGTCCTCTGGGCTGCTGGGGCTCGACCCCGGGAGGAGGAGCCTGCTGTCCACCAGCTCGATGTTGTGCAGCCAGGGCAGCAGGTAGGTAAGCATGATCTGGCGCCCGTTGGGGTGTGTTGTGGGGAATCGCTGGCTTACCTCTAAAGAGAATTGCAGTGACAGAGAGTCATCCATACCTTATTCCACCAAAATAAATTGAAATTCAAATGCCAACTTGCAGACTGAACAGTGTCCTACGTTTACAAAACATTTTCATATACAGGAGCTCCCCAAGGCCACAGAATGATAAAACCAAGGCTTGTCTGCAAGCTTGTTGCTCCACATCTGGTGCGCTGTGCAGGAAAGTGTATAGCACTGTGGGGCAAGCACAGGCTTGGTAAAAGTGGAGTGAGTTCAAATCCACTGCTAGCGGAAGATGTATATCAGAGGGTGGACAAAATAAGGGACTTGGAGTTAGAAGCGCATGTGTTCAGATTCCAGATCCACCACATACTAGTGGCATGTGACTCTGGGCTAGTTACTTAACATCTCTGCTCCTCAGTTCCCTTGTCGGTAAAATGGGACTGATAGGGCCCCACATCAGGCTACTGTAATGACTAAAAGATATAATCATAATGAATGCAATGTGCTCAGCACAGTGCCTATCATCCATCAGGCTCTTATAAATTGTGGTTAGGATCAGTCTAACACCAATGATTACCTTACCACTGACCCAGTGTCTTACAAAGTGTCTTCCATGAAACACTGGCTGTTAAAAAGTGACATGTGGATCTCTAGGAAGAATAAACCCACTTTGCAGAGTCGTCTTGAAAACTGCTAAGCATGTGGAAGGTGCCTGCCAAGGGCTGCGTGTCCCCTGTGAGACACGTGAGTCCAAATAGTGAAGCCCTAGGTCTGGTCCAGTTATTTCACCATTACTTTCTCTCAGAGCATTTTGGCATTGTTTCACTGCCAGCAGTATTTAATTTTATAATCCAAATAAACTTTCTAAGATAGAGAAGCACAGCATTATGTATATGCAGTAGGCTCCAATGTAATCTCCTATCTCTCATATCTAGAAAAGAAGGTATTTTATCCTCAGGGAAATTAGAAAGCTTGGTCTCATACAGGTGTTATGATCCAGTGTGGCAATGCAATCTCGCTTAGAGGGCTCATGGCTGCTAAATAATAGAACACAGATGCCAGGAATTATGCCAAGATAATCCATGGGATCTTCTGAAACAGCAGCTTTAATCAATTTGGCCCTTTTCCTAAAATTAAAATTATAATTTTTTATTTTGGAGACCATAATGTTATATCACAATAATCAGACAGTGCTAAGCTATTATGTTTCATATAGGTCAAAATTTCAAAATTTACTTGATTTCTACATTTATGGATGTGACTGATGTATGTGACTGTTATGTCACATACTCAAATCCTTATAAAATCAGAACATTCATTTGTCCCAAGGTACGGGGCATTTTCTAGGTGCAAGCCACTGTGCTAGACATGACAAAGACAGCAAAGACTGACAAATGATGCAGTTCCTGCCCCTAAGAAAGAGACTCAGACAAATTATGTTGACAAATCACTCTGGGGCAAGGGAAACAGTGACAAATGAAATCAGAAAGGCACAAACAGAGTGCTTTGGGGGTTCGGTGGGAAAATGACTTCTGGGTGCAAAGACTCAGAATAGTTTTATGGTGGGAGAACTATTTAAACTCCACTAGAAGGATCTGGACTTTAAGATGGGGGAAAAAATCCCAAAAACAAATAAAAGAGAGAGCAGTTATTCAAAAGACCTATCTTTTGACAATGGTATAAAAATCTATAGACTTTTTGGAGCAAAGACTTATGCATTACATAATTTGCTTGTTTATTATGTTAACTGCATTTTGTCTGACAGATATCAGCACCAAGAGGGTAGGGATGTCTGCCTGAGGTATCCCAAGCACCCAGGTAGCTCCTGGACAGTCAAGGGTAGTTCCTTTTTAAAAGGGAACAAGAAAAGAAAAATGCCAAAGACATGCAAATAGCCCTCAGTTCACTGCTCCAGAAATATTTTAAATAAAATGTGAGACCACATCAGTGGGATGCTCTTGTTCAGTGGACCTGAACAATTTGTCTGGCCGTTTACAATAATTAGGTCACTTGAAATTACAGGCAATAAAAATTTCACCACAGGGTTTATATTAAAAACAAGTGTTTGGAATCTATTATAACCTCCTAATTTTTCTGTGTTATTTTTAAAAAGTAATTTCCCCTAAGCCAAAACTGCCAAAAGGTAATTCTTCAAGGAAATGTAGGTTGAACCTGCTTGCAACTCATAGGAGCCTCTGATCTGGTTAAACCTGCTGGACTGTTTCCTCTCTCCTGAATTGTGAACCACTCCCACTTTACTAGCATCTCCCTCTCAGCTAATAAACATGCTCCAATATCACTCATCCTTAAAACTCCTCCTCTGACTCTGCACCCCACTGGAGGGCCAGCCTCTCTTTCTACATTCTTTCTCAGCCAGGCCACTGTGATCTGGCTTCTGCCACTACCTCCCTGCAGAAACTACTGACAGTTACCAATGAATCTCGAAACTCAAGAGAGTCATGTTCAGGTCTTCTCTTCTGGGATCTCTCTACTGCATCGGAGGCTGTGCACTGCTCACTCTCTCCTTCTAAATCTCTTTTTCCTTTATGTTTCCATGAAACCCTTCTCCTGAGTGTTCTCCCTCCATTCCTTCTCACCCTTCTGCTCTTCCTCGGACCAGTCTGCAAAAGTGGGGGTGTCCAGGCCCTTTCTTCCACTCTGTGCTCTCTCCATTCCTGATCTCATTCATGCCTGTGGCTCTAATCCCTTCCATCCTTCTGTGAATTGCTAGCACTGACCTCCCTCAGTTCAGGCTCATCCATACAGGAGGAAGTCCAGCAGAGGCATACACTCAACATCCTGGGCTGGGCTCCTGATCTCTGCCTTGCACCAAACCTTCCCCTCTCTCTGTATTGGGTTTCTAGGAGGGTTATCATCACTGACCTCCCTGATATCACGGTAGGCATTCTCTTCTGTGCCTTTGCTTGGCAGCTTTTCGCTCTGGTTTCTCCTCTCCAGTCTCATTGGGCTGTCTTTGTTCAGGCCCTTATCATTTATTATTTCCTCCTTGGACTATTGCCGTCGTTTCTTAACTATCCTCCTCTCTCCAGACTGGATGTTCACTAATCCACCCTCCATACTGCAACCAGGCTTTTAAAAATGCATTCTAATCTTGATACTCCCTCTTCTCATTTGCAACTCATCAGTGGCTTTCAAAACCCCAGCAGCTTGCTTGGATGCTCTCTCTGTTTACAGACCTCTGAAGGGGGATTCAAAAAGCACATATGGAAGATTGCTGGCCTACAAACCTTGTAGTGTACACAAGGCCTTCCAAGATAATGATTTTGGCCTCTGCATCTGCCCACGACCATCTCTAGCTTTTCCTGTTCCTGCACGTTATGTTACCTAAACTGACCTCTATATAATCCCCCAATTACATCATGCTAGTTTATAACTCTAAGCTGATGCATATGCAATGGTCTCTTGCTCTGTAATGTCTATCAACTACTTGTCTGCTATGCAAATTTCTACTCCTTTCAAACTACAGCTTAGACATCAATTTCTCTCTGGGAATTCTTTTCTGATATTCCTGGCCCAATAATTGATTAGTCCTTCAGCTACTGTCTAATACATTGAGCATTTTTCTTTTTTAAAAAATTGCATTTGCTATACTGTATCAAAATTATTTGATCGCACACCTTTTTTTTTTTTTTTTTTTTGAGACAGAGTCTCGCTCTGTCGCTCAGGCTGGAGTGCAGTAGCACAATCTCGGCTCACTGCAACCTCCGCTTCTTGGGTTCAAGTAATTTTTGTGCCTCAGCCTCCTAGTAGCTGGGACTACAGGCATGTGCCACCATGCCCAGCTAATTTTTGTATTTTTAGTAGAGACAGGGTTTCGCCATGTTGGCCAGGCTGGTCTCGAACTCCTGGCCTCAAGTGATCCACCTGCCTCAGCCTCCCAGGGTGCTGGGATACAGGCATAAGCCACTGTGCTTGGCTTGATTGCATATCTATCTTTTCTGCTAGACTATGAACCTTTGATGGGAGAGACTTTTATTTCCCTCTGTATTTCTGAAACCCAAGCACAGTGCCTAGCATGTAGGCAGCACTCAAATCTTGGGTGAAGTGCATAAAAATAAATTTTAGTTTTGCAAGAAGAGAATTAATTTACTAAAAGGGCTTTTATTGGGTCTCTCCACTGTTTCTGGTATTACACAAAGAAGTGACTAACTCTGCCTCAGGTATGTGGAGAGGTCTGCACAGTTGAGGTGGATGTTAAGTTAGATCTTCTGGAAAGTTGAAGTTAGGAAGAAGGGGTGAGGGCCATTCAACAGCATGTACAGAAGCAAAGATTTACAAGAGGACCTGGAATGTTGGTCAAATATTCAGTAGGACTGGAGTAGAGGATTCTTGAATGAAAAGGTAGAAAGCAAGTTTAGAAAAGGAGCTTTTTTTCCCCCACCCCTTGGCTGAGTTCTAATTTTATAGCAATGGCTTTGGAGGAATACAGATCTAGATTTAATTCTGACTTGGTTGCTTCCTAGCTATATGGTCTTGAGCAAATTATTTAACATCTCTAAACCTTAGTTTCTCATCTGTAAAACAATGATGATGGTGGTGGTGGTAGTTGTGATAATTCCATGCCAGGACTGGGCCAGCTGCTTGGTTTTCATTAGATCACTTTAATCTTCACATCCTATGGGGTAGTCATGACTATTACAGATAAGGAATGTAATTTAGAGGTTCTGTGACTTGCCCACAGTCAAACAACTAGTGAAAGGTTGCCTGACCCCCAAGCCTCTGTTCTAACCACTGTACTATACCAGGGTTTATAAATATTAAGTGATGAATGCAATGCACATAAAGTACCTAGCATGGAGGCTGGTACCTACTATCCACTCACAAAATGTAGGCTGTTATCAGCTATTTTTAGGACAATTGGGCAGAGAAGTTTGAGTTAAGAAGTGCTGGACATATTTGGCTTTGCATAGTGGACGGACTGCCACATGGAAGATAAACTGTAGTTAGGTAATGCAGAGGCAGGGAAGGACTGAGGAAGGTCTGGACAAAGCAGTGGTGAGGTGGTGATAGAGATGGAAAAACAGGATGAATTCAAGAGGCCAAAGTCTGTCTCTTGGCAAAGTGCTACGTAAGCTTAGGCAAGAAGTTAGGTGACAAATGCATTTTTTTTTTTTTTTTTTTTGAGACAGAGTCTCACTCTGTTGCCTAGGCTGGAGTGGAATGGCATGATCTCGGCTCACTGCAATGGCTGCCTCCCGGGTTCAAGTGATTCTCCTACCTCAGCCTCCTGAGTAGCTGGGACTAGAGGCGTGGGCCACCATGCCCAGCTAATTTTTGTCTTTTTTGTAGAGATGGGGTTTCACCATGTTAGCCAGGCTGGTCTCAAACTCCTGACCTCAGGTGATTAGCCCTCCTCGGTCTCCAGTGTTGGGATTACGGGTGTGAGCCACCACGCCCGGCCTGACAAATGCAATTTTTTAGCAATTCTGCATTACCTAAGTGCAGTTTATCCTCCATGTGGCAATCCATCCACTATGCAAAGCCAAATTCACAAAAACTATTTATGAAGATTGTAAAGAATATGCAAAAATTCAAACTTTCAACAACTTATATATGTAGCAAAATACAAGCTACAAAACACCACCACTATCACAACCACCAAACAACTTGCAGCAATTATATGTGTTATAAATTACACTGTTCATATTTAGCTTTTGTGGGATATTAGTTTCTTTGGGAAATTTATATATATAATGTATGCAGAAGTTAGTATTATTAATCTAAGCACCTTGCATTTGTCATATGTATGTTTATGCCTACACTGCTTTAGATAAAGAAATTTTTTTCATTTAACAATTATAGAATTTACTTTCATATGTAACTGGATCTAGCCCACAGTAATTCTGACCTACAAACTTAGCATCACTAATTATCACTCTAAGATTTTTTTTTTTTTTTTTGAGACAGAGTCTCACTCTGTTGCCCAGGTTGGGGTACGGTGGCGCAATCTTGGCTCACTGCAACCTCTGCCTCCTGGGTTCAAGCGATTCTCCTGCCTAGCCTCCTAAGTAGCTGGGATCACAGGCACACGCCACCAGACCTGGCTAATTTTTGTATTTTTAGTAGTGACAGGGTTTCACCATGTTGGCCAGGCTGGTCTCAAACTCCTGATTCAAGTGATCTGCCTGCCTTGGCCTCCCAAAGTGCTGGGATTACAGGAATGCGTGGCATCGTGCCTGGTCACAACTCTAAAATTAAACTAGAATTTAAAAAGAAAAATTACTTAGAGCAAAGAAATGATCACATATGTCATTATTAGAAATGATCACATACGTCATTATTAGAAATGATCACATATGTCATTATTGACTATTGCCTGGTACCTGAGAAGAGGGGGAGTGTGAGCTCAGGGTACATCCTGGCTAGCTCACATGACAAGAGGGCGAGTGACACGCTGTAGAGGGGTGGCAGCGGGCCGTGTGTTCCATAGAGAATACTTCCCGGTCTTTGCTCAGCGACTTTCTTTGAGTATACAAAAAGCTTTGCTTCAAGGATCTATAAAGATGTAGGAAAGTAAAAAAGTAGTATGAAAAGCATTAGCTGGATATCTCATGAGCATTTGTATTTAACAAAGGTTAGAAGTAACAAAATTAATTAATTCCCATTTAAAAATAGAATTAAAGGTAAAACATCAGTTTAATTAGTATGTTTACAAAAGATTATATAGTTGCTTTCTCACTCTTCATAGCCACAAATGATATGCAGAAATAAACAAAGGCCTATCAATAAACAGCAATTAGGTAATCAACTACCATTTCTATTTTCTGTACTCAAGGATGGATATTTTCTATGCCAGTAAATGATACGTGCCTGCATGAGCTGCATGGAGATTTCATAAATCTCTCTGTTGGTGTCAGAGGCCTTGAATAGAACAAGGTTTAACAATGTCACTATGTCGAAGGGATAGTTCCTAAAAACACAACAGAACAAAACAAAAAAAGCATGGTTTATAAGACAGAGTGGCTATATTGTTACCTCTTAAAATTCTAGCTGGCATGCTGACCTCGGTCACTTATTAGTGACATTCTTACCCCCACCTGGCCATTTTTTTGCTTCCTTCTTTTGCTATTTATCAGTAGATAAAGGAAAATGACTTTATTTTGGTTTAAAATTAAATACTGGGACACCAGGATAAAAGAACACAAAAGTCTATCTGATGCATAAATACTGGGACACCAGGATAAAAGAACACAAAAGTCTATCTGATGCAAACGGACTTTAATGCAAACCAACAAGTGAAAAAGACAGAAAAGGATACATGTACTAAATTTCTCAATAGCTCACCAAATTAATATTTTCATTTGATTCTTCTAAATTTATTAAGTGCCAAACAACTTAATAAAGGAACAACATACAGGAACAACATACAAAGTACCAATGATACAAAGATAGCAAGGCTGGTCCCAGTCCTTAAGGAGGGCTTACAGTTTAGTCATGGAGACAACCTGTACAGTCTAGTTCTGATGAGTGTTGTTGGAACATCCACAGCATGCTACGAGAATCCTGATGAGGGACACCTACATTAGATGGGGGGTAGAGAAGTCTTTTCTGAAGAGGAAACAAGTAAAATGGGTCTTGAAGCACCAGGTGACATTAGCCAGGTCACAGAAGGGGTAGTACAGGAGTGTTCCAGATAGAGAGGACAGCATTTTGAAAGATTACAAGAATGAAACAGCAAGATATCTATTGTAAAAGGGAAGAATTTTTGTGTAGTAGACTGAATAAAATAAGTAGAGGAACAGAAGGAAGCGAGGCTAGGCCAGTAGGTGGGTTCAGAAGATGACCAGCCTATGGACTTCACCCTAAAGTTTCAGAGAAGCACTACAGGATTTGCCCTGGGGAGGGAGGCAATGGCATTCACTTTTGAAGAATCACTCTGGCTGCTGTGTGGAGAATGGATTGTATGGGGCCAAGAGTGGAAGCTATTACAAGAATGCAAATGGGAACTGATGAGGGCTGGAATTAGGGCAGAAACAGTAGAGACAGCGGGAAGGGAGAGATCTGAGGAACACTAAGGAGATAAAATCATCAGGATTTGGTAACTGATAGCATGTGTGGGATGGGGGGAGAGGAACACAGAATAGATTATGTGGCAATTGGCAGTATAACCATATAGAATAGAGAGATTAAATCCATTTTTTTCTTGCTATGTAATCCTATTTAAAGATGATATCTTCTCACCATATGTATTTTCTTAGATTATAGTGGAAAAGAAGTCATAAGTAGAAAACTCCTGGTGAGTTGAACTTTTTCTTTTCTTTTCTCTTTTTTATTTTTGAGACAAGGTCTCACTGTTGCCCAGGCTGGAGTGCAGTGGCATGAGCATGGCTCACTGCTATCTTCACCTCCTGGGCTCAGGTGATCCTCCCGACTTGGCCTTCCAAAGTGTTGGGATTACAGGTGTGAACAACTGCACCTGGTTGAGTTGAACTATTAAACGGTTTATATGTAGAAGGTGAGTTACTACTATTTATTTTCAAACAAACTTCAGGAAGAAAAAGATAGTTTGAAGGTGAAAAAACATATTAGTTGTTTTTCCTTGGGAATCTTTTTTTTGATTCCACATAATTACATTATCTAAGAAGTTCTGTTTTAGAACAATCACTGCTTTGGTTTGAATGTTTGCCCCACCAGAACTCATGCTGAAATTTAATCCCCATTGTGGCAGTATTGAGAACGGGGGCCTTTAAGTGGTGACTGGGTCATGAGACTGCCCTCATGAATGGATTAATCTATTCATGGATTAATGGATTGATACATATCATAGGAGTGGGGCCAGTAGCTTTATAAGAGGAGGAAGAGAAGCTAGCATGTTCAACTCTCCTGCCATGTGAAGCCCTGAGCCACCTCAGGACTCTGTAGAGAGTCCCCATCAGCAAGAAGGCCGTCACCAGATGAGGCCCCTTGACTGTGGACTTAGTCTCTATAACTGCAAGGAATAAATTTCTTTCTCTATAAATTATCCAGTTCCAGGTATTCTGTTATAGGCAACAGAAAACAGAATGAGACAATCACCTTTCTAGAAAGGCATGTCCTACTATGAATACATCCCATTTTACATTAAGTTCAGTGAGAAATTATACACATGAAAAAGTTTTTCTACTTTTAACATTACTCAAATATTAATTTTTATGACATCAATATATTTTTCTTCTAAAAGATTCAAGCAACACATAGGGCTAGAGGGTCCGCCCTGAAGATGGTTCACTCACAGGGCTGCAAGTTGGTGTTGCTTGCAGGTAGGTGAATAGAATAAAATGTAGAAGTATCTCATGTCCTTTCATTCTCCCAATTGTTAATCTTATCCAAGAGGCAATTACTGTCAACATTTTGATATTTCAGCTGTCTTCCAAGTCTATATACAGACATTTGCATCAAAATACTCCTTCAATGCACAGGGTTTTAAACATAAATGTGATTACACCACCTGTCTGTACTGTTTGATGATCTGCTTTTTCACTGAACTATAAGGCTCACTTCAGTCTTCCTAATAGCTGCCACATATTCCATTTTAGGAACATATCATAAACAACTACTCTTGTAATGCGTACTGTGGTATGCCACCTAGATCCTTCTTTCAGGATGGAGGCACTCAATCCTCCAGCTGAATCCTTGATCTGAAGCCTTCTCTGGGAACTACCTTCAGCCAGAGGTTTGCCTAGGTCAAGGTCATATCTGTTCCCCAGCAGCAGCCCCAGTGGGAATGACTGAGGTTTCTTTTCTCTTCCCAGTCCTAATTCCTTCATTTCTCCATAGATGTTGACCCCAAGGGCCCACCCTAATAAATGTCCTGCGTTCAAATATCCATCTCAGTCTATTTCCTGGGAAATCCAACTTTTGACATGCATTGATAGATATTTAGACTGTTTTCACTTTTTCATTATTATAGTGCCACAAACACCAAATGTGCTGGCCTTTCTTTAGAAAAAATTCATAGAGAGGTCATGCAGGGTCAAAGGGCACACTTAAAATTTTGGTACATACTGATATATTGCCATCCAAAATAGATTTATTAATTTTTACTCCAAAATGTTTATTTTTCTGTAACTTGTATTTTTAAATAAACACAGTCTAAGTTTGGTGGGTCTGATGAAAAATTGGGGAACTACCACCAGATGATGGTGGTGATGATGATGAGTGCAAGAATGATGTTGAATGATGGGTGACATTGATGTTATTATGTGCTTACTTTGTGCCAGGTACTGTGCCAAGACCTTTACTTAGATTTGTTATTTAATCTTCACAACAAGCATGCAAAGCCTAGAGAAAAGTACTTGCTTCAGGTCATGTAGAAGTGGTGGAGCCCAGACTTCTAGATAAGTCTGACTTCAAAGAATTCAAGCTCTTACCTACAATGCTCTCAGTCTCCTAGACAGCCCACAATAGTGCATTTCATAGCCAGTGAAGTTTGGAATTGTTACAAATTGCCGTATCTTGGAACAGACCTTTCTGCCTATAAAAGTAGAAAGGAAACTCCCTTCTGAGTGTTATAGTAGCAGAGATGCTTTACCTATGTCTCTGTCTTCTGACACTGGAATCTAACACTAATACATTTATATATATACAAATATACATATATATGAGCCAAATATATTGCTGGATCGCTGGAGATTTAAAGGCAGGAAAGGGGCAGTCAAAGCCTCCCTCTTACTAGGCAGGGCCATGCACTTGACCTTGTTATCAGAGCATTTATTTTGTTGTTGAAGAATGAGCTATTAAATTCATAAGCAACAACACTGAAAGGAATAACAGATCCAGAAAATGAAAGAAACCCAGAGGAGGAAACAATGAGAGAGATTTCAAATAAGCAAAAGAGTACAAGTAAATTATCTGTACTTAGATGTTGAAAACAGGCTGAGAAATGGAATCTTATACCTTTCAATATTTAATTATTCAGCATAGGCAGAGCAAGGGTAAAAGATAAAGACAGCTGTGATCATACCAAATAAAAATCAAATGATAAAATAAATATGGGAGGTAGATATGACTCAAAAAGTAAACAAGAAATAGAACTATCTAGAAGAGAGGAGATGTTGAAGACTTTGGGAAATGTCCGCTACTCTGGCTTACCTAGTACTATGTGACAAAGCCAAGATGGCTCTGAGGTATCCTGAAGAGAAAGATTTTACTGGTTAATTGAGGGGATTACTTCACAGCTGTTCTCCTCCAACAACTATTGAATAACATTATTTATGGGGTATTTACCATTTGTTAGGCCTTAGGCCAAGAGGTTGTTTTTGTTTAATCATTACTCTAACCCTATCATCAGCCCTATTTTACTAGTGGGTAGGCATCTGCAGTAACTTGTTCAAGAACACACAGCTTCTTGATTAGAGGTGGAGTGAGGATTTGAACCCAAGATGGTATGTTTCTGGAGCCCAGATTCCCAACTCTGCTCTCCTGAAATACTCCAGATGGCTGACATAACCAAATAGGGCTATTTATCATCAGTTAGGGAGTGTGATTGGGATTTATGAATCATAAGCTTTGCCTGTCTTCCTTGTTGATAGATGGATAATATTCCCTGAAGAAATAGGCATTTACTTTTAAGAATTCAAGTTTGCTAGGCCTGACTTAAATTAGGAAGATTTACAGAATGTTAACTTAAAGAAAAACAAACATACAAACAATGCCAACAAAAACCACCACCGAAAATAAATCCAACAAAATTATTTAAAAATCAACACTTTGCACTTTGTTCTTACATACAATTCTAAAATATCTATTAAACACGTTTTAAAAGTGTGTTGGAAGGTAAAAGTAAAAATAATGAAATTCTTAAGTATTTAATTAAAATGTGAGGAGAATTCTGGTGCGTTAAGCTAGTGATTGGAAACGGCCTATACTCTTAATACACAATTTACCTTGATTTATAACCTTGGAAAGTCATTTAGTTTCTTTCTCAATTTCCTTATCTATCTTATTCTAATCTCATTTGGAGTGGGGGAAAAATTAATTAGGACACACACAGAAGCCAAATAGTTATTTGAACTAAAGCTGCCTAACAAGTAAGCAATTTTTTGTACTAAATTATAGTAGTGAGCTGTATCTAATAGCTTTTAATCAAATATATTAACATGTTTTATGAAAAATTTTGCAAAATTAATACTGCCAGTTCTACCATCACTTTCTATCTTTATCCTCATTTCCTTTGGTCCTATTCAAGTTCTGTTCTGACTTTCTATCTCCTAATATCAGCAGAGTCATAGCATGGCATAGCTGTAGAGTTTTGACTAGAGAACAGTAAGTTCACAGCACATGCTGTGTGAACAGTAAGTTCACACACACACACACACACACTCTCACACTCACACACAGTCCTTTACTGCTGGAAAAGTAACCAAAATGAAGGATGTAGAGAACCATTTTTCCCCATTGCCACAGCTAATGAACACTGATACATTAATTATGCAAAAATGGCAAATCCTCTTTTCTAAAGCTAAAGTAGAAAATTTAAATCAACAAGAACATTTAAAAAAATTTAATCCTTTAGGTATTTTAAAGTCAATTATGAGTGGTTTCTTAATAAATAAGTGTACTTATAAACTGTCATATTCCTCTACAAATAAATCCAGGATATAATCATTCCTATTTGCAAAGGAGATCATTATTTATCTTACAAGAATTCTTTGCTTTAGAAAATGACTTGTAGGAGTTACTGTGTAGATAACTTGTTTGAGAAACTTAAAATAAAATTCAGTTTGCATATGACTTTTCAGAAACATATTTCATAAGGTCTTCAGTTGCTTTTTAGAAGCAAACTTACAGAAGACAAATCAAGCAAGAGCTGAAAATATCACAATTGGTTTTGTAAAAAAGTACTGCAAACTCAAGCACAATGACTGCTCAAGCCTCTCTGGAGGCCTGTCTAGACTACACAGGCTGAGAATTTATGTGGAAAGAGCAAATTTAGGCAACAGCTGAAATTTTAAATTCTGAACATGCCCTGTGTTGAGAAATGGCAGAAATGCTGGTCACTATCTGGACAGTTGGGTTCAAGCTATTGTATTCTCCTGCCCTCTGCCCTTCCTTCAGAATAGATGAGTGTCATGAATGCAAACAGATATGCAATATTTGTCTAAGAAACCAAGATAGTGTACAATGATGCCTTAAAAAATACTTGGAACATAGCAGGTTTTATGACCTAATATTTTTGTGACTAGAGATATTATTGAAATTGAGACTATGTTGTTAAATTTATTAAGCACTTATTTGTGCTCCCTAAGGAAAAATACCTAGATTTATTCAGAGAAATGCAGTGTAATGTTTTGTGAGATGTCCATGCAATGCAATAAATTTGATTAGGATAGTTCAAGCCAAGTTCACTGGGAGAAGGGCAGCGAAGAGGTGAAACTTATTTTTGTCAAAGAAAGAAGCCCAAGCCATAGATTCTAAATATATTTTTTAAAATCAAAGGGTCATGTGAACAAAACTTTATTTTTAGAATGTTGAAATATCTGAAAATTTAAAAAAAAGCACTATGGACAAAGAGATTTTTGTAACAATGTTCCTTTGGTAATGTCCTAAAGTATATTTTTTAGTAATGCTTATAACGGGAAATAAAACTTGATGGAAAATCAGGCAGTTTAGGTTATATTCATTTGCTCTAACTTTTATGGATATTAAAATCTATAATAAAAACTCTACTGCTGAAACCTTTAGATATGAAATGTTATCTACTATCTTTATAAAAGAAAGATAAAAATTTTAAGGAGAAACTTGTCTCTCTAAATAGCATGTTCATTTTAGGTTTATTGAAAGTAGATGTCTTCCAAAATACTGCTTTTACTAACTTAGACCTCTAAGAGATTGGAATTTAAAACTAATTCACTTTTATTCTCTTGATCTGGTAGCTCAAGATAGCTATTTAAAGTGCAACATTTAATTAAAAAGGAAAATTGACACTCTATATGAATATTTTCAAAAATAAACGAGCTGGTTTCCCTCAATTTTTCTGATACATAAGCTCTTTCTTGGGAATAGCTTATGCAACTTGGAGAACCTTTATTAACCCTTTCATGGTAGCTATGAACTTATTTCAGCACATAAATCATGCTGAATGGCTACACTGAATAACTAATTTATATAACAAAGGCAATGGTTTTAAAAGTGTAATCTATAGAACCTTTGGTATCACATTTTCTTTTCTTTTTTTCCTTTCTGAAGTTTTGGATAAAGTGAGTTTAAAAATTTTAGGCCACTTCCTGGGTTTGGTCTTTTGTAAAGATGGCTGATGGGCTATAGTTCACCCTCGTTATAAACATTTCTAGACATTCCTTTAATTCCTATAATGTATCTTCTTTGTCATTTTCAAATCCTGCTGTAATACCTGACTGTGAATTTCCAGGCAATCAAAAAGAAAGGTACTATAACAACAAATCATTTCCTGATAAAATGAGAAAAACCAATGGAACTGCAACCTTACAGGGAGTAGTTTACCTGCTGGGGACATACAGAACATTTTATATTCTCATAGAACTTACTTTGCTCATATAGTTGCAAAACAGCTCTCCGTCATTCATATCACAAAAAGTAACCCTAAACATACTTGCCACTCATCACTGCTTATAAAAATTCGTACCTGCTTCCACACACAGTTGCTATGGCTTTGAAGCAGCCAGATGCAAGTTGGTAGGAACCTGTGTAGCATCGGTCAATTGCCCAGTTAAAAAGATTTATTTGGTCAGGATTAAGTTCCAGTAGCAAGACAACAACTTCGCAGCCAAGTTGATGAACCTGAATACATGGAGCAAAGCAATATTATTCCCATTTGATGAAAGAATGTTCTAGAGAAAGATACAGATAAAGCTTAGTCAATATAAACTGAGTAAAATGAAAGGGAAGACCAAGCTTTCATTTTGGTTTTTATGTCACATATTCTTCAAGAGTATAATGTCGCAACTGAAAACTGAAATGTATACATTAAATTTGATCATGTAAGTCTGTTACATAGGGTCCACCTATTCTCAATTTTTACCTCTGAAAAGGAGTGGCTGCACGCGGTGGCTCACGCCTGGAATCCCAGCACTTTGGGAGGCTGAGGTGGGTGGATTACCTGAGGTCAGGAGTTCGAGACCAGCCTGGCCAACATGGTGAAACCCTGTCTCTACTAAAAAATAGAAAAAATTAGCTGGGCGTGGTGGTGGGTGCCTGTAGTCCCAGCTACTCAGGAGGCTGAGGCAGGAGAATCACTTAAACCTGGGAGGCAGAGGTTGCAGTGAGCTGAGATCGTGCCATTGCACTCCAGCCTGGGTGACAGAGTGAGACTAGGTCTCAAAAAAAAAAAAAAAAAAAAAAGGACGAAGACTTTATTGGCAATTTTTTTTGCATTTAAAATATTTCTGAAAAATACACGTATTTGGTTTAAAAAATCCAATATACAAAAGGGTATCCTCTATGTATTAGCTCAGAGTATTGTGGGGGATCATTTGATGTTACCACCGTGCATGCAGAGTGGCCACTCACCTAAACATTTTGATGCCAGTAGGAATAGTGATAATTATAGTGGCAGATGTGAAGTATACTTGTGTATCAATGTCTATTCCTACTACAAAGTCTCTTAAGGAAAAAATCAGAGGAAATATGATTATGAGGATTGGTTACTAAACATACTTTGTGAAGCCTAGTGGCCTATCTTTCAAAAAGAAATACAGTCTCAGTAGACTCTTTTTAATCAAAGTTTTTAAATTAAAAAATCATACTGGATAGAATTAATAGGATGCTGAATCGAAGATGCCTGAAGCTACTCTCAAATACTAGATGGTCAGTGATATGCACATTTGTCCAGGAGAAGCCTGGTGCCTAGAGGCTACATATGTTACTTTCTTCTCAGAAAGTAACATTCTGGCCCAGAGTGGTGGCTCACACCTGTAATCCCAGCACTTTGAGAGGCCCAGGCAGGCGCATCACTTGAGGTCAGGAGTTTGAGACCAGCCTGGCCAATGTGGTGAAACCCTATCTCCATTAAAAATACAAAATTAGCTGGACATGGTGGTGTGCGCCTGTAATCCCAGCTACTGGGGAGGCTGAGGCACGAGAATCACTTGAACCCGGGAGGCAGAGGTTGCAGTGAGCTGAGATGGTGTTACTGCACTCCAGCTGGGGCAATGGAGTGAGGCTCTGTCTCAAAAAAAAAAAAACAAAAAGTAACATTCTGGTGCCTCTTCTTAAAGTTGTTCACTCTTCTTGCCAGTTGAAACCAGGTGGAAAAGGCAAGATTCTGGCTTCTCCATGTTTTTTTACTTACAGGGTTTGGGCCTAGGTGGGAGTGATACTCTAACTGGATGGTCAAACATCTTCAACCTAGTTTCCCCCAACTGGCTTTAAGTAATTAGCAGCAGATAAAAGCTGATGATATTATTGCAAATGACTTAAAATAACATGTCTCTGCTAAAAATACAAAAAATTAGCCAGGCGTGGTGGCGGGCGCCTGTAGTCCCAGCTACTCGGGAGGCTGAGGCGGGAGAATGGCATGAACCCGGGAGGTGGAGGTTGCAGTGAGCCGAGATCGTGCCACTGCACTCCAGCCGGGGGGACAGAGCGAGACTCCGTCTCAAAAACAAAACAAAACATACAAACAAACAAAACAAAAAAAGTCATTAAAAAGTTAGACTTGAGAGAAGAATCAAGCTTTTATTGTACTTTAGAAACTTATATTGAGGTATAAAATACACAGAAATAGTATACAATTCCCATGTATATCATGAGTCATTTTAACACCCTCCTATGATCACCACCAGGTCAAAAACCAGAATATTACCAGCACCACTGAACCCTCCCCTGGGCACTCTCTTAAACACCAGCCTGTCTTTCCTACCCAAGAGAAACCACTATCTTGACTTCTAGCACTACTCGTTAGTATGGGCAGTTTTTGAGGTCTATATAAATGGAATTATATGGTATATAATTTTGCCTCCTGTGGCTTTTATTTGCATTTCCCTCATGCTATAGACTGAATGTTTGTATCCCCCCAACCTCCAATTCATATTTAAATCTTAACCCCCAAGGTGGTGGTATTTGGAGGTGGGGCCTTTAGGAGGTGATTAGGTCATGAGGTGGGGAGCCCTGTGAATGAGATTAGTGCTCTCATAAGAAAGACCCCAGAGAGTTCCCTTGTCTCTTATGTCAAGTGAGGACACAGCAAAAAGACTGCTGCCTATGAACCAGGAAGAAGGCCCTCACCAGACATAAATCTGCCAGCACCTTAACCTTGGACTTCTTGGCCTCCAAAACTGTGAGAAATAAATTTCTGTTGTTGATAAGCCACTAGTCTATGATATTTTGTTATAGCTGCCTGAATGGACTAAAATACATGATTATTAATGAGCTTGAGAATGTTTTCTTATGTTTACTGGTCAGTTAGATAACCTCTTCGGTGAACTGCTTAAGTTTCTTGCTCATTTTTCTATTGAGTCTGTATTTATCTTATTTATTTGTAGGGGTCCTTTATATATTCTAGATAAGAACCCTCTGCTGTGTGTTATAGACATCTCTCACTTTATGGCTAGCCTGTTCACACTCTTAATGGTGTCTTTTGGTGAATAAAAGTTAATAGCTCTTCCTTAGGGTTAGTAATTTTTGCATTCTGCTCAAGAAATCTTACTGTAACCCCAGGGATGAAGATATTCTTCTGGATTATTTTCTAGAGACTATTATTTTAGCTGTTACATTTAGATCTACAATCCACCTGCAATGAATTTTTGTAAAGTGTGAGGAAAGGATCAAATTTCTTTTTCTTTCTTTCCTTTAGTAAGGCTATCCAATTGACCCCAAATTACTTATTGGAAAAAAACCATTTTTCTCATAGCTCTGCAGTGCCATCTTTGAAATAAACCATGTATGCATATACATAATACATGGGTAATTTTCTGGCCTCCCTATTCTACTCCATTGGTATATATACTTTTTCTTGGTCAATAGTTCAGTGTTTTAATGACCATACGTTTATAGTAAGTATTGGTTTTTGCTGAAGTGAATCCTCTCACTTTGATTATAGTGTTCAAAGTTATCTTAGCTATTTCTGGTCTTGAAAGGAACTTTCAGTTGTCACAAATATCCTGCCCGGATTTTGACTGGAATTGCATTGTCTCCATAAATCATTCTGGAGGAGAACTGACTTCTTTACAATAGTGAATCTTCCTATTCAATAGCATGGTATATTCTTCCATTTATTAGATGTTTAATTTTTCTCACTAATGCCTTATATATTTCTATGTATGAGGCCTTGCACATTTTTGTTAGGTTTATTCCTAAGTGTTTAATGTTAATTCCAATGTTAATTCCTAATTTTAAAATGCCATTATAAGTGGCATAATTAAAAATTTATTTTTCCAGCTCCCCATCGTTGCTGTACTGAAATATAATTGATTTTTAATTTTGACCTTTCATATGGCAACCAGGCTAAATTCACTGATTAATTCCAACACTTTATCTAAAGACTTGTTGGAATTTCCTACACACACAATTGTGTCACCTGTGAACAATGAGTTTTATTTATGTTTTATTATTCTTTATAATCTCTTCTTTCCTAGTGCATTGGCTAGGATCTCCAGTATGATGTTGATAGAGGTGGTGACAGTAAGCTTCCTTGGCCATTTTAATCTCAGAGAGAACACTTTCAAATTAACTATTAAATATGATGTTTACATATTTTATATTAAATATGGTGCTCATAGGGTGTTTTTTTTTCAGGGTGCCTTTTGTCAAACTAAGGATGTTCTTTTCTATTTGTAGTTTTGCCAGGAGTTTTTCTCGTGAATAAATGTAGAACTTTAACAAATGTTTTTCCTACATCTGAGATCATGTTTTTGAGATTCTGTGAATATAGTTAATATATGAATGAACTGACAGACATTTGAATATTAACCAACCTTACAGTTCTTCAATAAACCCAATTTGACCATGGTAAATCATCTTTTTTCTATATCATGAAATTCAATTTTCTAATATTTTATTTAAAGTTTTATATCTATGTATTAGAGACAATCTCATGAATGAGACTGCCTTTTAATTTTCTTTCTTGCTACAACCTTTTCTTGTTTTATTATCAAGGTTATTCTGGTTTCACAAAATGTACTGGGATGTATTTCCTCTTCATCTGTTTTCTCTTTAAGAATTTGCATTGAATCCATGCAATTTTTTCTTTAAATGTTCAGTGGAATTCATCAGCAAAGCCATCTGGTTTTATAGTCTTCTTTTTTTAACACTTTAAAGAAAGTCACTCTCTCTTTCTTGATTGAACTTGCCATGGATTTATGATTTTTTTTAGTATTGTAACAAATTCAACTTTTGGTTTAGTGATCACTACCATCAATTTGTTTCTCTTTCATTAATTTCTACTCTTATTTCTATTATTTCCTTCATGGTACTGTTTTTGAGTTTGATATTCTATTCTTTTTCTAACTTCTTGTGATGGATGTTTAGGTCATTGATTATCCACCTTTTCTCTCTTTAATATGAGAGTCTTCAGAAAGCTCATGGAAAATGTATATTATGAAAAAATTATGCATGGATTAAAATTTTTTTGCACCAAAATAAACTTGTGCTAACTTGTTATAACATGTCTGAACAGAATTTAGTTTGAGGCACTAAGAAGGAGAAGACATCAGTTTGAAAAGAGCCGCTATCAGAGTAACATGAATCCTGCTGAAATTGAAGCAAGTACAAATATCAAATTTATAGTGAAGCTTGGGTGGAAGAATAGTGAAATCATTGCTGCTTTAAAAAAATGTATGGGGCAATTCTTCCAAAGAAATTAGCAGTTTACAAATAGAAAACCTGTTTTAAGATGATGTTGAAGATGAAGCCCACAGTGGTAGACCATCCATACCAATTTGTGAGGAAAAAATTCATTTAGTTTGTGCCCTAATTAAAGAGGACTGACGATTAACAGCAGACACAATAACCAACACCACAGACATCTCAATCTGTTCAGCTTATACAATTCTGACTGAAAAATTAAACTTTAGCAAATGTTCCATGTGACGGGCACCAAAACTCATCAGCAGTAGACAAGTAGAGTTTTCAATGAAAATTTTCAACAAATGGAATTAAGATTCTATAGATCTTCAAAGAATTGTAACAGGAGATGTAACATGGCTTTACCAGTGCTATCCTAAAAACAAAGCAGAATAAAAACAATGGCTACCAAGAGATAGAAGTGGTACAGTCAAAGCAAAAGTGGACTATTCAAGAGCAAAGGTCATGGCAATAGATTTTTGGGGTTCTCAAGGAATTTCGCTTGTTGACTTTCCGGAAGGCTAAAGAACAATGACATCTGCTATTATAAGAGTGTTTTGAGAAAGTTAGCCAAAGCATTAGCAGAAAAATACCTGGGAGAACTTTACCAGAAAGTCCTTTTCTCACCATGACAATGCTCCTGCTAATTCTTCTCATCAAATGAGGGCAATTTTGCAAGAGTTTTGATGGGAAATCATTAGGCATCCATCTTACAGTTCTGATTTGGCTCCTTCTGACTTCTTTTGGTTTCCTAATCTTAAAAAAATCTCTAAAAGTCACCGAATTTTCTTCAGGTAATAATGTAGAGAACGTGGCATTGACATGGTTAAGTTTCCAGGACTTAGGTCTGGGATGGATTCTTTAGGCATGGATTAAGCAAAGACTTCGAAAAATGTCTTAACCTTGATGGAGATTATTAAGAAATAAAGTTTATATTTTAAAAATTTTTATCTTTTAATTCTATTCTCCCACAAAACTTTTTGAAGTCCTCTTGTATATGTGTTTAAGGCTATGCATTTCATTCTAAGAAAGGCTTTACTTACAGCCCACAAGTTTAGGATATAGTACTTTCATTATTCTTCAGTTAAAAATATTTTCCAGTTTCCATAGTAATGTATTCTTCAACTCACTGGTTATCAGGAAGTATTTTTTAAAATTATCTTTTTGTTATTGAATTGAATACCAACTTAATGCTACTCTGATTAGAGAACATAGTCTCTATCATTTCACTAATGTGACCTTTGTTGAGATTTGCTTTATGACCCAGCTTATGGTCAGTTTTGATAAATGTTACTATCTTTTTTATCTTGATGTATCACAGCGTAAAGCGAACAACACATAAATCTATACTTGTATGGCTGATGTGTGAAGAGGTATTGTGAACGATGCTTATACATCTCAGTAACTCAACTGAGGCAGAACACAGAAGACATTTAAAAACAATGTATTTTTGCCTATACTTACTCGTAAATCTTGACAAGCCAGAATGTTGTCAAGCCATTTATATAGGTAGCCATCTGGGGAAAGGCCCACATTGTCAAAGACAGGGCCACAGCACAGTACTGCTGACATTGCCTGATGATAAAAACACAACAAGACATGGAAATGAAACTTGGAATGATCTAATGGTATCCAACTGACTTTATAAACCATAATTGTCAGAATTATAAATGATAAGGGCCCTCTAAAGACACTTATTTCCCCATGATTTTTAAAGCATTCTTTAGTAGCTTTAATAAAAAATACCAGATTCCAAATTTGGCTCTTTTCATAAGAATTAAAAACCCATAAGTTTACCTTTGTGGACATTTAATTTTATAATTATAACAACTCTTTATGATCAGAGTAAGTATTCAAAACCAAAAAACTATTTTGCAATATTTAAAATAAGCTTTCCTTCAATGTTTCAAGTGAATTCTGCTTATAAGATAAATATAGCTTTTCGAATTTTGCTTTTACGACAAATATTGGACTAATGTATTGAACTGAGACAGTATAAAATATATGAAAAGTATCAAAGTAAATAATTATAATCCTTAATCAAAGGTAAATAAAATGAAAAATAAAAACTTTAGTTCCTCTAAAGGGGTGGGTGGAGGGATAAATCAAGGGAAAGTAGGAGAAGAGGAGATCTTGAATAACTTTGCAATTGGCAGGTCCAACTGACTATCAGGGCCATAGTTTACATTAGCTCCACCGAGGCAAAGGTAATCTGAGAGTCAGCAACTTATGTTCTGTATGACAGAGCTGATATACAGTTAGTTTTCTGAAGGAAATTAGGCTGTAAAGGAGTCATGCTTCTGAAGATTTTGAATAGTCCTAGTTGGGGGGAAATTTATTTCTGGCAGTCTTCTAGGATAGAAGGAGATTAAAAAGGGAATGTTGCTCTGGGTAGATTTTGAACTTGAGGTGATGTCTATTTTTTTCTTTTTTAAGTTGAAAGTTAATTGACAAGACAGCTATATAATGGGTAAATGAGCAAAAAGATATGGTTCCCATACAGGAGAAATATGAGAAGAAAATGGGAGCTTAGAAAAGCTATGTATGTGTGTGTCCATGTGATTTTTTTGTATGTGTGCTTAGATTTTATTCTATGATATTGTATTATTTATTTTAAGCTTATTTTTAAGGCATGGTTATTAGTTTAACAAGAGAGACCATCCATCTGACTCAGTCATTCGTGAGTACAATGTCACCTACTTTTAATGCACAATACTGATATCTTGTAATCTGATGATTTCTGTCACTGTAACGATCCAGAGGAGTGAACATAATGCTGAAGGGTCCTGCCCACTGGCTAAATAAGATGAAGAGGTGGTGCCTCAGACTTTGCTGGGGGAAGAGAAATCTTCGGTGGTGAACTAGGGAGAAAAACACACTTAGAGGTTACAAGACTGGACATACTGTATATCGCTATTATATATATTTCTTACATTTTGAGGAAAGGAACCACTTCATTTTTTAACTACAGTTTTCTTTAGGCAATGAAACATGCACTTAAAAAGTCAAGCCACATTTTCTTTTCTAAGTGTGCACTCTTCCTGTCCTCACGTTGCAGCCAGCAGCACCTTGACTCAGAGTGGGAAAGAAAGATAAAAAATAGGACCTGCAGAGATTTTTTTCTAATCAATACCTGGGAAAACTGCAACACTTCCCACTCAGCTGCTGCTTATATATTAAATGTTTTTTGACTGCTGCCCATCTTTAAGAGAACTCGGAAATAGCATAGACTGTCTATTTCAAACACACATAGGTACTTCGCTTTAACTGAAGAGGTAAACTGAAATCTTAATTTAGGGTCGCTGAAGATGAGAAGGATTGGTAAGAAGGTTATTAACATCAAAATAGCGAAAAGTGGAAATATTAGTTGATAAGGGGCTTTTTGTAATAGTACCAAAAAATTTAATTAGAATAATTTTTATAGCAAACTAACCAGCTATTTTATTTTCTATGTTCTATTAGAATGGAGATGTTTCATACCCATTTGCTCTGTGAAAGATACTTTTCTCCATAATGTAATATTTAATCAAATGTAAAATATATTAAGCTTCATAGAATTACATTTAATGTGTTGGTAGGGTAGAGTCAGAGAGAAGAAATATTGCTGAAATTACCTGTTCACAGATTAGTACAGAGACAATGTGAAAAAAATGAAGCCTGTGTGAATGTTCCTTCTGAATTACTTCCTTCCTATGGAAATCACATCAGTTCATTTTCAGATGGAAACCAAAACAAAGAATAGAAATGACACACACAAAGCCAAATTTAATACTTATCATTCCCCTTCCAACTCTGTGCTGAGTAATGACAATCTGTTCTCATATATATGTCCTAGTATCTTGAAGTAAATAAACTTCACCATCTCAGACCTGCATAAAGGCCAGTAGGGTTAAAGACGAAAGCACCGTAATAAAGAACACGAATGGGCTTCCAAGCATGAATGGTAATTTCTTGTAACGGATCACCGTACCTGGAACACACTGAATCAAGTTGGCCACCATTGCACTAAAATGTGCCCGGATATCTTTAAGAATTTCAACTTCTTTGTCATTTTCAGCTTCTAGGAGCATGCGGGTCAAGTCCACGTATTCTAAGAACAAAGCTCCCAGGGCTAAAGTATCCCGCTCTAGGGCTCCATTTGTGCTGGAATAAAGGAAAATGAAATTTTTAGATGATCAGTCTTTATGTCAAAGTAATACAGGCTTCATGAAAACTAAGATTCACTGTCACAACTCACACACTAAAGTTGTTCCTAACCTATATGCAGTGTAAAGAAAATATGAAAAAAGAAAAAGCGAGTTTTTTGGATTTTTCTAAGTTAAGGGTATTATATTTAAAAACAAAGAAAAGACAAAAGAGAGAAACAGAAAGAAAACAAAAAGATCAGTCTGGTGAGAAGAAAGCAACTCGGTAGAATTCTGACCCTACCTGTCACTTATTACACCAGCGTCAGCCAAAAGTTCAAAAATTCGAAGTAGTTGTAGCCTTAACAAGTCTCGCCGTTCTCGGCGTTTCTTGTTCTGTGTAGAAAGAGGTAGTATCACTTACAGACACAGGCAAAACAATATTAACTTTGTTTTAGAAAATGGTATTAACAAAAGGCATAATCTATTTTCAATTTTCTAAGCATAAAAGTCAGCATACATTTTTCTTTCTTCCTAATCCTCAGAGGAAATGCTTGCTATCTACAGGCTGTAAGAAAAAAAACATCATAAGTGGGTCAGTAAATATTAGGTGGAAATGTTGAGAACCAACAAGCCTCATTTCCCAGATGCTCCCAGTGTCTGCTGAAAGGCAGAAGCATCTCAAATCAGTGAAAGGGGCAGGGGACATGAAATAATCCCAGTTCTGGTCATGGAAGTAACACTGTTTGTTCTTATTCACACTGCTGAATTTCTGTTATTTCTTTATTTTTACATTTTATTTATTTATTTTTGAGATAGGACTTCACCATGTCACCCAGGCTGGAGTGCAGTGGTGTGATCTTGGCTAACTATAACCTCGAACTCCTGGGCTCAAGTGATTCTTCTGCCTCAGCCTCTCGAGTAGCTGGGACTACAGGCATGCACCACCACACCTGGCTACTCTAGTAGCTGGGACTACAGGCATGCACCACCACACCTGGCTAATTTAAAACATTTTTGTAGACCTAGGTCTTGCTATGTGCCCAGCCTGGTCTCAAACTCTAGCCTCAAGTAATCCTTCTACATTGGCCTCCCAAAGTGCTGGGATTACAGGCATGAGCTACTGCACCTGACCTAATTTCTGCTATTTCTTGTATCATTGCTACTATATGAGAAGCCTTCTTTTCTAGGTTTTTTTTTTTTTTTTTTTTTTGAGACAGTCTTGCTCTGTCACCCAGGCTGGAGTGCAGTGGCATGATCTCGGCTCACTGCAACCTCCACCTCCCAGGTTCAAGTGATTCTCCAGCCTCAGCCTCCAGAGTAGCTGGGACTATAGGCGCGTGCCACCACGCCCAGCTAATTTTTGTGTTTTCAGTAGAGATGGGGTTTCACCATACTGGCCAGGATGGTCTCGATCTCTTGACCTCTTGATCTGCCCACTTTGGCCTCCCAAAATGCTGGGATTACAGGCGTGAGCCACCGCGCCTGGCCCTTTTCTAGTCTTATTATTATTTTTATCCTGGTACATTATAAGTTCATCCTTTTCAGAATTCACTTCAGGGAAGGTGATGCTAGGGAAAATGCCTCATATGCCAGATGAAACAAATTACATTCTTGGCCATTCAACTCCTTGTGAAAAAACAAGCAAACACACAAAAACCCAAAATTCAATTTTAACTCAAACCTCCTGCAAAAGAATGTAATAGTTGACAAACATGAGTATTTTAAGTTGTTTTGCATTTGTATGTTTAGGACATAAAATCTATAGAACCATTTTATACTAAATAATGAAAACTGAAAAATAATAAAAACAACAAAAGTTAAAATATAAAGATTCGTTTGTTAAAAGGTGTTAGGGGTTTGTATTCTTTAGGGGAAATCACTAGGTTTGATTTAAATTCAGATGATTGTCCAAAAAACCAAGCCTTAATTTTTTAAATTCAAATTCTTACCTCTGGTCTTCTTTCCAGAGCTTCTTTCATTAATGGATGAAGTTCTTCTACCAATTCTCTGTGGAGGAAAAAGGTCAAATTTGAAATTCATTGTTTTTGACACCAAACTTGTCACTAAATACTCTATATCCATTTAATCCCAAATCACTTGCTTTTTACACTTTGCTTCTAACATCACAATCTCCCTGATCTCTCCATTTCCCAATCACGTGCTAAGCTGGAAACAGGTATTGGCCTATACTTTGTATTACTGGTCTTAATTCCAGTGCTATGCATATAATTCTGGCTTAAAATCTATTTGTTGACTTGATTTTGATTTAATGTTCTGGAGATCTCTATGGCAAAAAACAAAGAAACAAACAAAAAAACAAAACCCTATGTGAACAATTAAACAAACAATATTTTCCAAGTATTTGCTAAATTCAAGCACTTTACTGCAAGCTATGGAGCTCAAGATAAATAAAATTGAGCCCCTGTACACAAGAAATTTTCAGTCTAATTAGTGGAAAAGAGATGGGTGCAATTACCACAGTGCTGCATTTGGGATCTGTGCTCCGCAAACTGACTTATAGTTGACTTTAAAACAAAGCCTTTTTTGGATTTCAGAACTAAATTCCTTTATTTCCACTATATAATAAATACAAAATTCTGTATGGCAAGTACTAAAATTGTGAGATTCCCATCAAAACCTTTTCTTTTATGTAGTAAAAATGTAAGTCTTGATCACAATATATATCTTTGTTCTGATTATCTCCAGTTCTCAACATTATACTTTCTAATCTAATTAGTTCTCTTCTTCAAGAAATAACTTCTGAATTGCTAGGTCAAAAAACAGACAAAAAGATAAGATGTAGCTTGTTGTCAGACTAGTATGTAGGTATTTTGTCTGTAGTATGCCCAAGTTTGAAAACCTTGTACTTTCTGGTAGGATATTTTGTTCTATTAAACATCACCAGCCAGGAAAATCCAAAGACAGGAAGATAAACTCTATGACATTCCATATCAAGAGACAGAAAGCCTGGGTTCTATTCCTGATTTCTCCAGTGCAGACATTAGAATTTCTTCATCAAAGAAATGGGAATAACATCGATAGTTTCCTCCACTTTACAGCTACCATTTAACAAATATTTACATTGTGAATATTTACATTTAATATGCCTTCTCAATAAATTTATGAGATGGATTCTCTATACTAACATTTAAAAAATTAGACAGATACACTTATTTATTTTTATTTATTATGCCAATTTTACAGTTGAGAAAACTGAGGCCCAGAGACATTAGTTTTCTAGACTCATGAGGCTAGTTGGTTGCATAATCTTACCTGCCTCCAGAAATATTTAGAGGTCTATATATGCAAAACAATCTTAGATTCTTCAGGTAAGAATGTTGGGTAATTTCAGGGATTGTTATTGTTATCTCCTTGTATTTCTTTGCTTTTTTTTTTTTTTTTTTTTTTTTTTGGTGACGGAGTATCACTCAGTTGCCCAGGCTGGAGTGCACTGCAACCTCTGCCTCCCGGGTTCAAGCTATTCTCCTGCCTCAGCCTCCCGAGTAGCTGGGACTACAGGTGCACACCATCACGCCTGGCTAATTTTTGTACTTTAATAGAGACGGGATTTCACCATGTTGCCCAGGCTGGTCTTAAACTCCTGACCTCAGGTGATCCACCCACCTCAGCCTCCCAAAGTGCTGGGATTACAGGCATGAGCCACTGCACCCGTCCATCTCCTCGTATTTCTATATGATATTTTGTCTTAATCAATTAACCAATAACTAGTAAAACTCTGGTTAACTGGTAACCTACGCAGTCAGAACCCACAATTACTTCTTTTAAGAATAAAATCTGGGCTGGGCGTGGTGGCTCACGCCTGTAATCCTAGCACTTTGGGAGGCAGAGGTGGGCAGATCACGAGGTCAGGAGTTCGAGACCATCCTGGCCAATATGGTGAAACCCTGTCTCTACTAAAAATACAAAATATTAGCCAGGAGTGGTGGTGTGTGCCTGTAATCCCAGCTACTCAGGAGGCTGAGGCAGGAGAATTGCTTGAACCTGGAAGGCGGAGGTTGCAGTGAGCCAAGATCACGCCACTGAACTCCAGCTTGGGTGACAGAGCGAGACTCCATCTCAAAAAAACAAACAAACAAAAGAATAAAATCTGACTCTAACCATAAGTAACTTAGATCTTTTTCAATAGCCTCTAAAACATCTTATTAATCTTTATTTTTCAAGTAGGGTTTCTCATAAATGCTTGGAGGTTTCTCATTTCTATCTACATGGAAAATTTTGTTTGCGATTTTATTTGTCTTTATAGGGTTTTGTTGCTTATCTAAAGTCATCAGAGGCAAACCAAACTAACATTTTACAATGTTTCTTTCAAAGGCTTTGACAGTACTTCAGATGGAATGATTATTTGATTGCAAATGTGAATAAATAAGGAATCCAGAAAGCAGGTATATGGTTATATTAAGGCAAAGAAAGTGCCCTACAGAAAGATCAACGAAGCCGGGCATGGGGGCTCACGCCTGTAATCCCAGCACTTTGGGGGGCTGAGGCGGGTGGATCACTTGAGGTCAGAAGTTCGAGAACAGCCTCGTCAACATGGTGAAACCCCGTCTCTACTATAAATACAAACATTAGCTGGATGTGGTGGCACGGGTCTGTAGCCCCAGCTACTCAGGAGGCTGAGGCAGGAGAATCGCTTGAATCCAGGAGGGAGAGGTTGCAGTGAGCTGAGATTGCGCCACTGCACTCCAGCCTGCGTGACAGAGCGAGACTGTGTCTCAAGAAAAAAAAAAAGAAAAAAAAAATAGAAAGATCAACCAATGGAACTGAACACATTGGAAAGGGTTTTATCAATGCTTAACCTTTGAGAATCTGCTGGGTAAATGGCTGATGAGCAGACTGTTATTATTTTGATGTGATAACCTCTGAACAGTCTGGCTAACTGGGATTGATACTGAACTATCTTCATTTTTAGTTGTCTAAAACAAAGCTTGCCAGTGAAATAAAATCTGAGAGGTAAAATCAAAGTTGCAATGACTAAAAGTGACAGGAGAGGCAGTTGCAAGGAATGCTTGTTACATGCACATCAACCAAGACGATGTAGTGGGAAGTCACACAAAGCCTATAAACTCTCCGGGCACACGCCAACACACAGACTCAAATCTCAGTTAATAAAGGAACTACAATAGCAGCAGCATGTATGAATTTAGAACAACTCATTAAGACTACTGTACCTGAAAACAAGGGAATTTGTTCTTCCAAATCCTAAAACTAAGGACTCTGTGATCTCAATGCTCTCTAGTCTCATCAAAGGCACCAACTGCTTTAACAGAACTCCCACCGATGGGGTGCCTATGGCCTGAAATAAGTTGAATACAAGTGAAAAAGAGGTAACATGGTAACTGATGGTTCCTTTAATCAAAGGATGATCCCATTATAACAGTTTCAAAGTACTGAACCACATCCCAAGGCACTGCCATCATTTCAGGAAACACACACACACACACACACACACACAAATTTAATACAGCAAAATGAATGCAATTCTCACCTGGAACACAAATTCTAAAGAAATTTTTTTTATAACGGTCTTCTTTTTAAAACCATTTAAGTCTATAAAGCTATCTTTAACAAGATAATTTATTTAATCAAGGCATGATTTAAAGGTGAATACTCAGTGAGGAGTGAAAGAAATGTAGTGTGGTGTTGTAGGACACAAACCAAACCTCAGGGCACGAATAAATACAAGTCACTCTATGGTCTTAAGCAGGTTTCTCAACTTTTCTTTATCTTTGGTTCTCTACTTGTCAGGGAGGAGTAATAAATTATTCATATAAGCACTCAATGGAATTTAGAAATGTGTAGGATGAAAATCTGATCCCATAATACTCCAGATGGCAGGCACAGTGCGATTTGCACTGTGAACTCTAGACAAACAAGCTAAAAAAAAACCTTACAGAATAATTCTTCTGAAGCATGTCATGTCACCTTGTTATCGTAGCTCACTGTACCATCAGGTGTGGTCGCCATTATTTCTGGAGTGGAAGCTCTTAAGTGTCCTGGGCTCATAATACTGGGTTTTGCAACTCCAAAACAAAGAATTAGGTAATTTCTCCACAAAGTAACATAGTTGTCTCCGCTGCCGGCAGTGCTGGTTTTCTTGGCATTAATTGGGCTACTAGAAATATGGAGTTGAAAACAAGAGTGAAACTAAGTTCTGGATTTTAAATATCACTTATTAAATAAAGATCATAGGAAGTACTCAAATAGAGTTGAACAACTGTAGATTAAGAATGTTATTCAAAGAGTATCTGCATTGGATGAAAAGTCAAACAGAAGAACTTTAAAGTATCTTTTACCATTAAAAGTCTGAAATTATAGACTTAGACAATCATACTGATTATTAAGGCAAAAAACCACTAGCTTTAGACAAAATTTTTTTAATGTTTTTACTCAATGTTAAGAATTCTCTAGTAGGAAGTTCAGAAATTGGGATGATAACATCCCAATCTCTTACACAAAATGAAAATTTAAGAGGGCAAATGGAAAAACAAGAGGGCAGAGGAAAACACAAGAATCCCTTACTTTGGGTCCACCAGAGGCATCACCGACTGGAGCCGAGTGAAGGCATAAGGCCAGGCATAGCTGAGGGCTGTGGGGCAGTGCTTGGGTAAGTTCTCCTGCCGGAGGAAGCTGAAGAGGCAGAGGACCCAGGGGTCTTTGACAGACTGTGCAAATATCCAGACATGGGAAGGGCTTTTCACATCATAATGGCTATTGACCAGGACTGCGTTCCATTCCACCAACCACTGCAGATCCACATTGTGGGTGAGTGGTAATGTTGCCTGTAGGTATAAGAGGTAGGTTCTAAGTTAAACCCGAACTGAAGTTATCCATCCTCATCAGGGCTCAGCCTGACTACTCATTCTTGCACAGTGCTTTTGCTGAGTGCACTGGGCTGGCTTTGAATCTGAAACACCAATCCTGCACCTACCACATTTGACCTTGGTGTGTGGTCATCAGTCTTCCTATGCTAGATGATAAGCAGCTTAAGTGCAAAATTTAAAAACCTGGGTCACATTTTGACAGGTTTATTGCCACAGAGCACTGTGCATCAATACACAGAAGCTGTTCACTAATTATTTGTTGAATGAATATATGACAGTAAATTTAAATGGAAACATGGATTCAGTATTTTAAAATTCTGAAAAGTTATTCATCTCTGAGATTCACAAATGTGTTTTTATCATTGTAATTAACACGTTCTTAAAGCTATGATCTTCTCTATCTTTCCTTACACTGAAATATCTTCCCTTTGATTTAGAGAGATGGCTAAGCACAATCCCTTTTATGAAGGACATTCTACTGACAGTTTTTGAGATAAGATATCTACGTATTCTTATTTATTTATTTATTGAGACAGAGTCTTGCTCTGTCACACAGACTGGAGTGCAGTGGTGTGATCTTGGCTCACTGCCACCTCCGCCTCCCAGGTTCAAGCGATTCTTGTACCTCAGCCTCCCCAGTAGCTGGGATTACAGGCAATCGCCACCACATCTCGCTAATTTTTGTATTATTTTTTAGAAGAAACAGGGTTTCACCATGTTGGTCAGGCTGGTCTCGAATTCCTGAACTCTAAAAGATCTGCCTTCTTTGGCCTCCCAAAGTGCTGGGATTATAGTCGTGAACCACCACACCTTGCCAAGATACCCACATATTCTTGCCCTATGATAGCAAGCAAAAATAAAAATCTCTTAAAATCTCTTGAAAGATAAATATCTATATTAGTAAGTTCTTATATTCCATTTTGTTCTCTTTTAAGTCTAGATACCAAAGTTCAGGGGACATCAATTTTCAAATAATCTAGCTATTGTGCCAAGAGAGGACACTGCCTTTATGTTTGTTAGGCATGTAAAATGATGAATTAACTGTTGGGTTTATGAGTTCCCATGGGTAAGAGTGTTATAATTGTGGCCTCAATGGTCAATAGGCTGTAAGGGGCAGAGTTGGAGCTACAGAGCCTGAGAGATGAGATGGCAACATAGGCTCTGCCCAAAGCCTGTGACCTGAGAAAAGTACTGAACATCCCAGAATCTCTGTGTATTGAATTTATGACTTGGGAATTATAATGCTGATCTCACCAAATCTTTCAGTGAATTACATGAAGTAACAGCTGTAAAAACACCTGGCACAAAGCAGTCACTGCTTCTCCCATTACTCTCTCCCCATTTCTGTACATCTTCCTAACTGCAGTATTGCTGAGCTGGTTACCCAGGTTAAGATTTTGATTTTGGTACACACAGAACAAAAGCACACGAACAAAATATAAAGTGTTATCTGTAGGCAAGTAGGATACATACATTAAACAAAGCTTAGTATTCCATTCCATGTCAAAACAATTTGAAATTCTAAAAGAAGTAGGACTATTTCACTATTACTGTTAAGGTCTGCACTACCTGGCTTATAGTTTTAGTGTATTATTATTATGATCATAAGCAAGAACAGGGCCACTAAAAATAGGAATCTGTTTTCAATCAAGTTAGAAAAGGCCATGAAGAGCTCTGAAATGTCTTCAGGTTTTGTATACATTTATAATTATCTGACAAGTATCTGCACATCAGGCATCAGCAACATCAGTAACATGGATTCTGCAAGGAGTCTCAGCTCTGCCCTGCCTCCCTTCAGCTATTTAGCCCAAATTAATCCAGGTCCTGTTATTATACTTTTATTTTTTAAAAGTCAGATAACTAAAATCAGTTTAAATTTCCCTTCTACACTTGTTCAGGAAATTGAAAGTTGCCAATGTGCTTTTAAAAAGGAAGAATGTATTTGTGTAGCAGATAAAGCTCTCCTAGGTTCAGAGTCCAAACCTGGGGAGGAGAGTTCGAGAGCCCAGACTTGACCCTGGGCTCTAAAACTCTCCTTTTGTGTGACTGTGGACTTACCCCTTAACATTTTTGAGTTTCAGTAACTGTGAGAATCAAATCGAATAATAAATGTGAAAGCACTCTGTAAACTATAAAGTACCACATAAATAGAAGTTACATATTAAGTACAATGTTAAGTGTTACATATAGTATTAAGTGATAAGTACAATGAAAAAGGCAAAGTAATTTTCCTTAAGAATCCTGAGCAATTCTTAAAACTGTTGTTTAAAAATATTATCTATATTCCTAAGATCCAGATTTTGTGTGAAATTTATCTGAATGTCTCTTAAATTAACATCTGAAAAACTAGTCTTATCTTCGTAAGTACCTTTGGGTCAGTTTATTAATCTGACATAAACACCCAAATTATTCCACATAATTTTTCACTGACTATTTTAGATAGGTCCAGAGCTTTTAAGAGCCATTAATTGGAATCAAATGTGTACTTACTGAATCCGAAACTGCTACATGAATAAAACTTTCTAGAATGGAAGAACTTAGCTGATCCATGACATCAATCATCGGCCTGTCGTCATCCTGTACAAAGGGGAGGCGATTACTCTCTATGGGAAAATGAATCCTCCCCACCCACCCCACCGCCTTCGTCTGATACATGAAGCAGAACAGCTTGTGAGATAGCGATAAGGGTTTTCTCACAGAAAAGTGAGTGCCCAGAGGGTGGAAGGCAGTGAGTAAAACTCCTGTGTTTCTGAGCTTCATCTTTCAAGTTTTAGTGGAAGATAATTAGAGCTCCAATTTCACATTGTACTGAAAAGACATATACCTGAATTTCAGACTCATACATGTACATGAGAATCTACCAGCGCCATACATTATTCACTACAGTGTTCATGTTATTAATTTCGAGGAGTAGAAATTCTGCAAGAATATGCTTTGTTAGACTGCTAACTAAAATGCTACTTATTTTAAGTCATTGATCTGTTAAAATAACTGATAAATTGTTTACTGTGACTGAATTTTAGTCCCAAAGAAACTAGACTGACCACACACTCTTTGTAGTATCTACATAGTATGTAACTATTTGATACAAGATGCAAATTGGAAAGGGCACGAGAGAGTATCTTAGTGAAAATTCTATGTGAATAATACATAAATGAATGGATTCATTTATATATCATAAATTTATAAATTAATTCATCCATTCATTTATATATTATGAACAAAATATATGTAATGAATGTATAAATGAATATTCATTTATTTATATATTATATATTCATTCACCATCCCTTATGGAGAAATTTGAAAATATAAAATTATTTACTCAAAAGCCTTATAGAAAAGCCTTGGGATGTCTCTATTTCTGTGTGAATGACAATGGTTTAAAAAAAATTATGGCTGGTCAAAGAAAGCAACATATGAGGAACATCTTTGATGCAGTCTAGTGGATTAGCACTTAAGAAGTGGGGCGTTAGAGGCATGTGTATATATCTGTTGTTGAATTTTGGCTCTGTTACATTCTAGCTGTTGATTTTGCAGGAGGCAGTTAACCTCTCTAAGCCTCAGTCTCAGTATCTGTACAATGGGATAATAACCAAACCAATCCTTAGGTTATTATGAGGGTCAAATTAGATATTATTTATAAAGCACTTAGCACACTACCTGACACATACATGGTAATTATTATTGGTATCATGGTAATGATAATTATTATTATCATTACTTTCATAATTACAAACTTGATGAAGGTTTGCTAAAATATAATATGTCTTAGAGATTCATTTACCAGATGCCAGAGATGTGGCCCTGAAATACATCAGAAAGCTATCTGAAGAAATGTGAACAGAAAAGACTGTGAAGTTGAAAATATTTTATAAAGACAGTGACTATGTCAAGTGTTACAAAACCAAAGTAGTTATTTTTAAAAGAAGAAAACAGAAAGTGGTAATTTTCTAAAGAAATATATGACATGAAAAGCTGGTCCCTCTTTCATCAAATTATGCATTTGGTTTGGCCACCCATGCCAGCTTGCAAGATAGCAATAAGTGTTTTCTCTGAACAAGGTGTATGGCATTTAGCCAAATGTGGGGTGTTAGCAGGCATTGATCATGCTTAATAACTGGCTTCCTTCTCCCATTTCAAGAGGATGTGTTTTTTGTGATGCCATTTTCTACCATCATCAAGATTAAACATCTTTCAATTTGCCAAACTCTTTGGTACCTTGATCATTTCAAATGAGATATATGATTTTTTCAAGTTTATTCTCTAATATAAAGTAATAATATCTTCTTAATTAGATGTGTGCTGAACACTGTGAAGGAAATGATTCATAGCCTAAATTAATCTTAAAATTCTTCACTTCTTAGCAAAGTAATGTCCCTGGAGAACTGGGATTGGTCTTTTCTATTGCTTTTAGAAAATATGACTTACATCTAGTAGATCAAGAATGCTATTACAATCGTTTAAAGCCTAACAATGAATGAAACACTACATGTAACATAAAGTACCTGAAATAGTAATGCATCATTTGTAGTTTTTAATCTAAATTTCAGAAGAGTTGAAAGTAAGAAATGGAAAAATTCAGAAGACTAATCCATACCTCAGGCTGCCCCAGGGCAATAAACAACGCTCGAATTTCCTTGAGTATTAAAACAGACAGTTTGCGTGTGGCCACCTGGAAACTGCAGAGTAAAACCAGAGCAAAACCTTCTACAGCGTGGAGTACACTGCAGTGGGGACCTCGTTCCGACTGAATTCTGTGACTGGAGCCATTCGCGATGAGCTGTTATGCAATAAGAACAACATTCTGTATTCAGCAAAATAACAAAGGAAGAAGAATACACTTATGTTTTACATATTTTTTGCACATTTGACCTTGTAAATATTAAAATAAATGACCATGGTTTAGAACCAGACATGTCTATGAATTTATTATTATTCATGAAATATCCTAGATCCCCTTCTGTCTTTCAGATCAATTGTTGCTGCGGAATGCCATCAACCATCTGTTACTTCTGATGAAAAATAACTCTTCAAAGGCTATTAATGTTGATAAAAACACAACTCCTTTCATCTATACCACTTGGTATTACACTGTATATACAATCAAAGTGGCCAAAGTTGTTATTTAAATTCTCCATAGACTTTTGAATACTATTAAATCGAATTTTCAAACATTTACTTTCTATTTCTCCTTGCTTACTTGTTTGTTAGATTCTAATCTAGGTTTTGCACAGCTCTGTGATGGATTCTGAAAGTTCCCAATCCCCAACCAAGTGAATCTAAAGTAAAAGCAAGCCAGTCAACAGGGAAGTTTCCACCTTCATTTTTGTTTTCCCCTTACAAGCATATATAACCCTTGCTTTTCTACCTATCATGTTGGTATGTCTACAACACAGGGAAGGGAGAAGGAGCTGAATGTCAGCTCTGGGGTTAGCCTCTAAGGAATCCCAGCTGTTCCCCAGATGCTACTATACTGCCATGAGCCTCCACAGTCTTTAGACTCTCAGTTACACTCTTCTCCAGCCAGACCCCTTTCTCCATCTGCTCATTGCCAATGCCAAGTTCCCACCGCCTTGGTTCTCCTCTGACAACACTCCTCCTCAATGCGCTCTGCAAAATGTTATCACTACCTTAACCATTTAGGACTGAGACATGAAAGGATAAAGAAACCACAAGACTGCACTGTCTTCTCCGTGGATATTGAACAAAGCAGCCCATATGTTGCTGGCTAAAAATAACTAGTGGACAGCTGACTTTTATATACCTATATCCACATCCACATCCATATCAATATGTACATCCATATCTACATCCACACCTACACCTAAACCCACATCCACATCAATATTCACATCCATATCCACATCTACATCCACATCAATATCCACATCTACATCCACAACCCTATCCACATCCCTATCACATCCACATTTACATCCAAATCCATATCTACATCCACATCCACACCCACATCCACGTCCACATCAATATCCACATCCACATCTACATCCACATCCATATCACATCCATTTATATCCACATCCATATCCTATCTACATCCACACCCACACCTACATCCACATCCATATCCACATCCATATCACATCCACATGTATATCCACATCCACATCCTATCTACATCCACATCCACACCCACATCCACATCCACATCTACATCTGCATCTGCATCCACACCTACATCCACATCCACACCCACATCCACATCTACATCTGCATCTACATCCACACCTACATCCACATCCACACCCACATCAACACCCACATCCACATCCACACCCACATCCACATCCACATCTACATCTGCATCTACATCCACACCTACATCCACATCCACACCCACATCCACACCCACATCCACATCCACATCTACATCTGCATCTACATCCACACCTACATCCACATCCACACCCACATCCACACCCACATCCACATCTACATCTGCATCTACATCCACACCTACATCCACATCCACACCCACATCAACACCCACATCCACATCCACACCCACATCCACACCCACATCCACATCCACATCTACATCTGCATCTACATCCACACCTACATCCACATCCACACCCACATCAACACCCACATCCACATCCACACCCACATCCACACCCACATCCACATCCACATCTACATCTGCATCTACATCCACACCTACATCCACATCCACACCCACATCCACATCCACATCTACATCTGCATCTACATCCACACCTACATCCACATCCACACCCACATCCAGCTCTAAGTCCCTGGCCTGTAGTCATTTGTTCTTACAAATAGATTTGCAATCATACTTCTCTGAAAAAACCAATTTCTATTCCCTAAATAGCCTTGTGAATGTTCACAAGTCTAACCTGATGTGGAATATCATGCTCTGAGTTTCTTGGTCACAATTTATGCCAGTGGAAGAACTAAGGCCCACCACCAGGGAGGAAGTTCCTAGGTGGCTGGAAGTAAGAATTCTAAAGGTTCTAGACTGCCACTCATTCACATATATGAATAAAAGAATATAAATTCAGCTGGGCATGGTGGCTCACACCTGTAATCCCACTACTCTGGGAGGCTGAGACGGGAGGATCACTTGAGGTTGGGAGTTCGAGACCAGCCTGGCCAAGATGGCAAAACCCCAATCTCTGCTAAAACTACAAAAATTAGCCAGGTGTGATGGTGTGCACCTGTAATCCCAGCTACTCGGGAGGCTGAGGCATGAAAATCACTTGAACCAGGAGGTGGAGGTTGCAGTGAGTCAAGATCGTGCCACTGCACTCCAGCCTGGGCAACAGAGTAAGACTGTCTCAAAAAAAAAAAAAAAAAGAATATAAATTCATGGGTAAGGTGTGAAAATCACCTCTGAATTTCTGATTTTGTTGGCTTGTTCATAGACTTTTCCTTGTGTCTGGATGACTAGTTTCCACTGGGTGAGCAGCTGCAGCAGCAACTTCAGGGACGAATCAAGGAGTGTGTGATGCATATCATTTACTTCCCGGAGCAAGAAGTTGGTAAAGCCAAATAGTACATCTTCCCTCCAATCTGAGAAGTCAACAAGTAAACCCTGAAGAGAATTTTGTGCAATATGTCGCAATTCATCATCCATATGAATAGAGAGCCTGTGAAACGAATAAAGGAAAATAAAATCATTTACTTTATTAACTGGTCTTCTAGAACTAACAAGGATTAATAGATATTAATGTATATCTCTTCTACTTGAGTCTGAAAATGGGTCTCCCTTATTTTTTGCTTAGTAAATGACTTACATAAATACCTTTAAAAAACTTCTAATTTGGCCAGGCATGGTGGCTCACGCCTGTAATCCCAGCACTTTGGGAGGCTGAGGCAGGTGGATTGCCCGAGTTCAGGAGTTCGAGGACAGCTTGGCTAACATGGTGAAACCCCGTCTCTACTAAAAATACAAAAATTAGCCAGGTGTGGTGGCACATGCCTGTAGTCCCAGGTACTTGGGAGGCTGAGGTAGGAGAATGGCATGAACCTGGGAGGCTGAGGTTGCAGTGAGCCAAGATCGTGCCACTGCACTCTAGCCTGGGCAACAGAGTTAAACTCCATCTCAAAAAAACAAAACAAAACAAAACAAACTTCTAATTTTAGAATTACTGAAGTGCTGCAAAGATAATACAGAGTTTTCCGATATAGCGTTCTTCTGGCCTCCCCTAATGTTAACATCTGATATAACTACGGTACATTGATCAAAACTAAGAACTTAATATTGAGATGAAGCTATTAACTACTTTACTCAGATTTCACCGGTTTTCCAATGATGTCCTTTTTCTGTTTCAGAATGCAATCCAAGATACCACACTACATTTAGCTGTACTGTATATGAACACTTTTTAATACATCACTGGCTACAGAATAATAAATTAGTATCGAATCCTATTCTTAAGGATGAGGAACCTGAGTACTGGAGAAGCTAAAGGACTCATCCAGAAGCTCAGTATAAATGAACAATCAGAGTCAGGCCTGTGGTCCTAAATCGGTTTTGCTCCTTGGGATATTTGGCAATGTCTGGACACATTTCTGGCTGTACACCTTGGGGTGTGGTACAGGCATTTCTCTAGTGGGTAGAAGCTAGGGATGCTGCTAAACACCCCAGAATCCTAAAACACCCTACAGGACAGGTCCCTGTGACAAGAATTTTCTGACCCAAAATGTCAATAGTGCCAAGGTTGAGACATTTTGAGTAAGTTAACAGAATTCTAGTGTATCTGTAGTTTAATCTAGAACAACACAATAATATTAAATCTTGACATTGGTAGGATGGATTATTGCTAACATACTGCTTTACATATTCATTCATTTATTTAATAAGCAAAGGCTTTTAAGAGAGACCCTCCTAAGATTCAGTCATCACATGCCCTATGTACAGCACTTAGGATATGGAGTTCGGTGTGGCTGTGTCTATTGGGTGAGGTGCCTGCAAGAGCGAGGTGTGAGACAGTGCTGGAGAGGAAGCAGAGGCAGCTCAACTGAAGGGTCTTTGGGCCACTCAGGGAGACAACACAGCAGGGAAGGGATTCAGAGTGTGTACTCTGGAGTCAGAATGCCTGGATCAAGGTCTCGCCTCTGTCACTTATTAGCTACGTGACTTCAGGCTAGTCACTTAATCTCTAAGCCTCAGATTGGTAAAATGGGGATACTAACTGTAACTGCATTCCATAAACCTGTCGTGAGGGTCACTGAATGATCCATGTGCAATGTTTAGCACTTCACAGAGCACAGAGTAAGCACTCAGTAACGTTAGCTATTATTAGAAGAAAATGAATTGTATCCTGAAAGTTATAGGGAAAGAAACATGATTAGATTCACGCTTGAGAAAAGAGAGTCAGGCAGGAATAGGGAGAATGTCTTGGAGAAGAAACAAGGCACAGACCATCTAAGAGGTCACTGCAATGACTTAAGCAACAAGTGCTGAGGGCCTGCCCCAAAGCATAGAAGTGTGGTGGGGCAAGGGCAGACAGAGGCCAAAGATATTTAGAACTCAGTAGCCTGGAGGTGTTCAGTGGCGGAACATGGCAGAGTCAATGGGGGCTCCCATACCCAGGACAGATATTATCACCAACAAATACAAGACAACATTGTCGCCCAGAGTGGTTAAGGAATTTGCTCAAAGTTAACAAAGAGCCAGGAATTCAATTTAGGACTTCTAATCTTTAATCCAAAATACTTCCCACAAAACAAGCCTGGCACAAGTCACCCCAGTTATCACTCTCAGATAGTATTTCAAAAGTTTGATAAGATAAGCAAACTCTTGTCTTATTTTATAAAGCATAAAGTACACCAATTGGTCCAGTTTGACAATATAAATCAGGTAAAAAGCTCTTTAGTTCACAGATTTACACTGAGCCAGGGAATCTATTTTCTGTCTCAAAAGCATGTAAAGTTCTACACAGACACTGAGAAGGAAGATCTAAGCTAATTTTTCAGGGACGTCTTACACAATTAAATCTACAGTTCTTCAGTAGTTGCTGAAAGAAGAATGAGAAGGCTTTAACCTGGGCTTCCAATCTAGAATTGTCTAAAACAGAAGTTTTCAAACTTTCTTTATATTTCATTCAGCAGCATATCTATCTTTTTTTCCAACAAAAGTTTATATAGAGCTCTGTGGTGGTGAATTTTATGTGTCAACTTGGCTGGGCCTCAGTGCCCAGATATTTGACTGACATTATTCTGGATGTTTGTGGATGAGATTAACATTTAAATCAGTGGACTTTAAGGAAAGCAGTTTTCCCTCCCTCATGTGGGTGGGCCTCATTTGACCAGCTGCAGGACTGACCAGAACAAAAGATTGGACTCCCCTGAGCAAGAGAGAATTCAACAGCCTTTAGACTTCATCTGCAACACTGGTTCTTCCTGGTTCTACAGCAGACTGTGTTTGGATTCAAACTGGAAACTTGGCTCTTCTGAATCTCTAGCCTGCCGGCCTTCAGACAAGAATGGCAGCACTGGCTCTCCTGCATCTCCAGCTTGCTGGCCCCCCATGAAGATTTTGGACCTGCCAGTCTCCATAACTACATGAGCCAATTCCTTACAATAAATCTCTTTCTCTCTATATACATCTTATTGTTTCTGTTTCTCTCTGGAGAACTCTAATACAAACTGCAATATATAGATACATAAAGCCTGAGCCACTCTGGTTAAAGCTGGGGTAAAAGGCCTGAAGCCCACCCATCTGGGGAGAAAACACTCCTTCACTCGCCAAGCAGCTGAGTCATCTCTGCAGTCCATGGTTTGAAAACACTAGTTTATGAAAAGCACTTGAAGTCATTTCCCCATCTTATGTTTATTATTCTAATTTACTATATTTATACCTGTCTATGGACCTGAAGGTCTTAGAAAATAAGCTTCCACAGATAACAAGCCACCGTTTTTAGGACAGGTAATAGTTTAGTAACCAGGAATTGCAGACACTACATAAATGTTAACTGATAGTAATGACAGTGTTCATAATTTTGTGTCTCCCACAAAATTCATATGTTTAAGTCCTAACTCCCAGTACCTCAGAATGTGACCTTATTTGGAAATGAGGTCACTGCAGATGTAATTAGCTAAATTAAGGAGAGGTTGTGGGCCCCTAATCCAATATGACTGGTGTCCTTATAAGAAGGGCACTTTTGTAGACAGACAAACACACGTGGATAATGCCATATGAAGATAAAGGCAGACATCAGGGTGATGCTTCTACAAGCCAAGGGATGCCAAAGAGTGCCAGCAAACTACCAGAAGCCAGGTGAGAGGCTTGGAGCAGATTCTCTCTCATAGACTTGAGTAGGACACAACCCTGCTGACACCTTGATCTTGGACCTCTAGCCTCCAGAAGTGTGAGAGAATAAATTTTTGGTGTTTAGGCCACCCATTTTGTGACACTTTGTTACAGCAGCCCTAGCAAACCAATATAATCATGAAACCAGGCAAGCACCAAGGACGAAAGCCATGTCATGGTCTATTTTCATGAAGCCTTTAAGTAAGGGCCAATACTTTCAGCTTTCCAAATGAGATTGATTCTACTCGTCATCTAACTTTGCTCTCATGCACAATTTGCAATCTAGAATCTGTTTTAACTTCAAACCCACAATGCAGGATCATTTTCAGGACTCTTGGAGCCCCAGGGCAGTGTAGTCCTTGCTATTCTTGGTGGCCATGTCTCTTAAAATGACAGTGTTTACATGCTCTACCACTGAAAGGCTCAAAAATATTCCTGGAGGAAGAAGACCAGGGAGGGGAAAGGGCTTCTGGGATAGAAGGCTCAGCTGGTTATAAAAGTGGAATGTTTGTAGAAGAAAAAGGCCCAGCTGCCACAGAACTGAAACTGAATGGAAATCACCTATCAAGACGAGTCTGTGGGTAGCAGGTGAGGGGTAAGGGGAAGAAGCTGTGAAAAGGACAAAGCTCCCTCCCTGTGTCTGTCCCTCAAAGCATATAAGCAGAGGGCTGCCTGTCAGATACAGTTGCCATCTCTTCCACTCAGTTCTTCCTCATTTTTACTTTTGTTAGATTTTGACCAGATAATCAAGATCTTGTGAAACACATGGGATTTTACATTATAAAGCGGGAAAAAAATAGCTATCTAAAAGGGAAAGGAAGCCTTGGAGTTAAATGAGAAAGATGTCCAGCCATTCTGACTACTCAGGAAAGTAGCGTGGAGCTGGCCTACGGATTTACAAATCCTATTAGATCTCCTTCTCTAGCAAGGATGAGGGTGAGGGACAGCAGTTCCCCCAACTGGGCCATCTTCATAGAGAAACTAGACCAGGAAAGAAAGAACAGGTCTCAGCTGCAAATTAAACAGAAGCAGTTATAATTTTAAACACTGTCCTTTGAGAGAGTTTGGTGGCAACAATTAAGAGAGAACAGAAAGACTTTAAGAGAAAGCAACTTGAGAAGATGTCTGGCTAGCTTGGGGAACTAAGGCTAAATTTCTGAAAAGCTGATTTGGCTCTCAGAAGCCTAAAATAAAAGAAACCAGTGTTGCCAATACCAATTGCAGCTGCCCCTCCCAGGCAGCTGGGATCAGGAGCACTAAGCAGGCCTGGCATGATTCTCACTGCTCATGTCAGAAAGCGAATGCATAGCTGTATTCTGCACAGGCCACGTGTGCCACTGCCAATGGTCCTGGGCCCTGTCTGCGGTGATGGAGAACAAGTGAGTGGTGTGATCACAAGGGCACGTGCTGCTCAGACAAGGGTGCTACTGAACAAGTCAGGACATGTCATAAAATGAGGAAATAGAACTTGGACAAAGCTGCCTTCTTGGTTGGTCAGATCAGAAATATGACTTTTAATGGAAAACACTTGTGTAAGGTAAGCTTCAGATTCTGATGGAATCAGCTTAGTAGCTTTTAATAATGTTCTTGTACAGAGATGCATGAAAGAAAAGGGGTGATTTCAAATTCACAAACCATATCCAGAAGAAAAGATAAATTAGGAGAAACATCTTCCTTTGAACTAGGCAAGATAAGCAAAAGCTTATTAGGAAGAAGTGCCCCACGATGTCAACAAGGGCCGTGGAGGAAGAAACACTGAAAGTGAAGCCCAGCAGACAAGGATTTCCAAAAGAAGGAGCTTGAGAGAGGTGGACTGTTCACCACCAGGGTAGTTCACCAGAAGGGGTGGAAATTTCTTCTTGGAGGCTATTAAAGAATGAACCCCCATCTATTTACAGTGGTTCGAACTATATCTCAATTAAAATACAGAACTATGACTAAGTGAATTATTGAGGCAATACATACAATTGAGACAAGTTCTCTTTCAGCTACTCCAAACAACTAACCACTTTCCACAACACAGGCATATGTGGAAAAGGGAAAGCAGAATAAATGTTTAATAATTTTTAGATACCCTAGAAGACTGTGGAATCTGTGTATGCGTTATCTTAGAAGTTTCTACAAATAATAAGGAAACACCACATAAAACGTGTTTATTATTTTGCATAAAACCAATGACATTTGGAAAATTCTATAAATTTGGGCAATCAGATTTACCCTTCTGAAATTCAATGTCCTTATCTAAAAATAAGAATGAACATGTGCCCAGCTTACCTAACATAATGTATATGAAATGCATTGTATAGCACGGTGTATGTTCTTTGAATGTGAAGATATCTAAAAATAATAAACTAACATTTGCTGAGAGCTTTGAAAGAGGAAGGTGAATACTCAACAGCAAGCCCTTGGTGCATGCAAAGCACTGCAGGAAATGACAAGGAAAGGAGCCTGTGGACTCCTAGTGAAAACTCCCTCTTGTGGTCAAATGACAGAGCAGGAAATATCTAGGAGAGGAGAACTAGAGAAAAAGATGGCGGCTGCCAAGGGGAGACAGCTGCCCTTTCTATCTGGAGAATCCTCAGGGATCCAGACAGCTGAGCAGGCCAGGCTCTGCAGAGAATGGGAAGGAAGCACCCCCATGGGTCTCACCACAATGTCAGGAGGGCCTGTGAAGCTTCCATGGATTCACATGGAAAGGTTCTCACACTTGGCCATATTATGAGCTGGCTGAGCAATACATGTAAAGTCAGAAATCTAGTAGCTTGAAGAAGGCAGTTTTCCAGCTTCATTGTATACACTGTTGTCATGTGCAACATACTAATATGTGTCTGAGGTGTAAGTGTCTGTGGTATTCAGCCATTACTCAAAGTGCAGGAAGGGCCTGGGAGCAGTTGTGTGGGACACACAGTTGAAACCCCTTACAGGGAACTGAGCTGGGAGGGATGGACAACCTGCATGAACACTGCCCTTATTTTATCAATTATGAAAAAAAACAAGGTTTTAAGTAAAAAATGTACCACGGATGAGACTGTGAAGTGTCAGAAATAACAGGTCTCACCCCTCTCTGACTAGACCATATATTATCTCAGGTCAATTGAATCCGAAGGCAACTGGACTGTGGGGGTATAAAGTGACTGAAGACTTCTTGTGTGGCACTTGAAACCCACATTTATTGCTATTGAATTACTTCACTTTTGTCCTCTGACCCTCTCAAGGAGATCTGAAGAGGGTCATTTTCTCACAGGTTAATAGGACTCTATGTGCAGGTCGCTTACTCTAGTTATCCTTCCCCCTGAGGAGAACAGCCTCTGGCTTCTTTTGAAGCTTATTAAAAAGGTCCCTTCATGGGTTTCCCATATAAGTCCAGTCATTTCCTTGATTTCTCCCTAAGACTTAGACTCTCAGGAATATTTATTTGTTCTGTTCCCTCAGAAAAAAAAGAAAAAACAAAAAACAAAAAACAGCATCCATTGCTTTGGGCTTGGTAAGAATGTAACTTATAATAAACAGGACGTACTATAAATAGCACTAGCATTCCAACCACATCTGACAGAATTCCCTCCTAACACGCCTGGCACCATGGTCTGGGGGTTTGGGCGTCACTGGATTGGGCTGTCAAGGTGATTCCAGAGGTAGGAGCCTCCCACTCAGACTTATAGCGAAACAGCATTAGAGACTTTACCAGAAGGAGAACACTGCATGCCATTCAAAAAACTTGGTACTTCAAAGGCCTCAGTATATATAATCACCAATTAGACTTCTATTGAATAAAGTGAACTTTCCTTCTACTTCAATTTAACTGAAAACTTTTTCCCTGCAGACGCCTCCTCTCTCTAACCACATGTCTTGTCATCTAGCCCTCGCAACAGTCCTGAGGTAGGCAGTCTCATTCCAATTTCACCAAAATTTTACCAAGGGAAAAGGATAGGCTTGAGGGTTAAATAATTTGTCCGGATCATGCAGGTAGTAAAATGGCAAAGGAATGTAGGAAATGAAGTTCAGGCTTTTAGAGGATTGTTTTCTTCCCATTCTCGTGTCCTGCTTCCTCCATGTCTGTTAGATGGTGGCCGTCTTTGTCCAGATAGTCATGAGGCCTTGGAGAGGGGTTTTTCGCTCAGCCACCTGTGCTCTGGGGAAATACACGTCTCCTGGTCATGCCACCCCCTCCAATGCTGTCCACAGCAAACTGACAGGCTCTCCTTTATGTTTTCAGTAGCTCTAGCCCTTGTCTCACAGCTTTTCTTTATTCTCAGTCTCTGCCCTCATCCCGGGTGACTCAATATTAGCATGGATGACCCTTACAGTCTTAGTCTCTCTTTCCCTCAGCTTCCCCCAGCCCCTAAATCATCGTGTTCATTATTCTTTGGAAACCCACTCTTTGTTCCTCCACAGGTCTTCCCCTTGCCCTGAACTGGAAAGCCCTTTTTGATCCAGGCTTATTTTTTCCCATTTCTCTCTGCTTTCCTGCTTCCAGGGAATGTACTCTTCACTCATATTGTGGTTGCTAGGTCTCAAAAGTTACACCCTAAGTGTGGACTGGAAGGAAGAAGGATCCACGGCTGGAAGGCTGCTGATGACAGCAGAAAGAGGCTACAGGGGTGGGTGACATTGGCAGCCAGAAGGTGGAAGGCTGTGGTTAGAGAGCACAACGGCTTGAAATCATGGTTTTGAAGGTAACAGACCTTCAGGAAACCTTCACATTCAGCACTGTTCTTATGCTAGTGGTGTCAGGAAGGAGGAAGGGAGTGGCTGTGTCCAAATGCAAATTAAAGAATGGGAAAGGGCAGTAGTTTCTAAAAGCTATTACTAGATAGCAAGAGGTAATCAACAGAGGGACCCAAGCTGGCTGCCCACGTAAGAGAGGACCATGACCACAATAACCAGGAGGTGCGGGGCTCCACGGGGACACTCAGAGCCTCAGGAGGCCACCAGATTATGTGCAGCCATGTGGGGTGGAAGTTTGGGTTATTTATTTGAATATTGATGGGAAAGGTGCTCTCAGAAGGTGAGAGAATGTGAGTAAACCAGGCTATGCGTAATGCATCATTCATTCAGTCAGCATGACTATTTGTTATCCTTCTCCAGGCTTTTTAAAAATTATACCATAATCAGATTATAGAGCCTAAATTGACATTTTTTTGTCATCTTATTCGCCAGCTTAAAATTTCATCAGTCCAAATGCCTCAACAAGTACTTAAGATTAGCTGAAAATCTACCTCTTCAGTCTTATTTCAATTTCCTTTCATCATTGGGTTTGTAAACTATTTTCTCTTTTTTCCCCCCAAACCAATGACTTTTGTTCTTCCTCATTCCACACATCCCACGTGTCTACTAATTTTGCTTTCCAAATTGCAGTTAGGTTATGTCACTTTTGATTTTTAAATTAAAGACACGCATAACTGTCAACTGGAGCTCCAGATCAACATGAGATAACTAAGCTTACTAAACTATAATAAGATAATTTCACTCAAAGAAAACAAATTTTAGGTTCTCATTGGATTGTGCATTGGGAAGGTGATAAATATGATTTGGGGCAGCTTTCTGAAGCACTATACTAAAACTAGTTTAGGATATTCACGACCTGCATTCTTGTCCCCATGGGGGTCTGTGGGCCTCAGATTGGGTATCAGACTCCGAATGAACTCTTTTTTGGCCAGACCCATCTCATTTCCTGGTTCTACCTCTGTGCCTTTGCTCATGTCTCTGCCTTTACCTTTCTGAACTCTACCTTCCCTTCGAGAGGAAGTTCAAGTTCCACCTTCTCTCAGGAGTTATTTGTTGCCTTCCCCAGTCCATAGTAATCTCTTACCCATGAATCATGTATTGTATATTTTTGTGCCATTAGTTTGCACAACACAGGCTTTGGGTTGTTAGCGACCTTACGTGCTTATGTATTTGCTTCTAAGTTGGATTTTAAACCCCTTGAATATGGGAAAAATAATTTTTAAAAATTTGTTTTTTCCTGCCCATACCCAGTACCTCATTTGGTAAATATTTGTTAATTGTAAACTACCATTCTATTTTTTTTTCAGGAGTCACAACAAAGGATCGAAATTAATTTTGGTCAAATAATATTCTCACCTACCTAGCCAGCAAGTCAATAAGTTCAAGTTTTGACATCCCATCAGGAAGCAGTCGAGGAATAGCAGCAACACAGGTCCTGAAAAGATCTATTTTTGGCTTTCTCTCACCCCTAGAATTAGAAGACAAAATTTTAAAATGGGTCAAAAAGCTGTGAAAATAAAAACAAAATGAATTAAGTGCATGAATAAAGACTAGAATCCATGCCTTCTGAGTCACAGCCTGGTGTTAGCTCCATATTACTCTCAAATGTTTATGCCCTTTGTAGCTTGACCAGTTCTAATAAAACTTTAAGTAATTTAAATGTAAGACAGAGGTATATATCTGAAAAGAAAAATGCTGATATCAATAGTATTTTACCTTGAGTTTGCCCTTTAGTTGGGTCTAGTCCAGTTGCATTTAAAATACCAGAATCACAGAAATGGCTAAGTACATCCACATGAAGAAATGTATTTCATTCAGCATTTAAAAATGTATTTCATTCAGCATTTAAAAATGGAGTTTATATATATACATATATATGGAATGGTGCCTTTTTTAATTGTGATATCTAGCAGCTTCTCTCCCTGATGAGTTATGCTTATCCCCTAGAGCCCTTTGTCCTGTTTTTAAAAATTTAAGTGCTTCCAAAATAAATCTTTTGAAATAAGTAAAATTCTGAAATGTATATAGTTGTGCACCCATTTCTGACTTTTAAAGTGATACTGATGGGCCTCACCTCTATGGAGATTTCCTTCTCTATTTTTAATTAATTTCTTGAGAATATGAATGTTTAATGATAATTAATGCCTTCTGCATTCTGTTGGAAAATGTGAAGGAGAAATATATATTTTGTGTTATTTCAATTTTTAGTTGTTTTAATAGGTAACTGTTAGATTTTTAACCACTTATTTTATCTGTAACCTTTATGGAATAAACTACCCACCAAAATCTTTCAAATGACCCAAGTGATAATATATAACAGCATATCTAAAGTCTGATGACTTAGTCTTCTGAGCATAAATATAGAATCAGTACCAAATTAATGTGATCCAAGGACACAAGCACAATAATGAAAATGCAAAATAGCATAAAAATAATTCCTTTTTGGAACAGTAACTGTAGTCAGAATAGAAATGCAACTAGCAGAATCAATCCTCTGTGTAATCTAAAGATCATAATCAAACAGCAATTTTGCTGTGTGACATTACCTTTTATTGTGCTTCTACAAGTTTGTTAAGAATTAATACAAAATTGTTTATATGAAAAATAAAGCACATAATATGTTGTCTTCCAAAATAATCTGCTTTTGTGGGCAGTCATAAGATTATTTTCTTAATAATCTTATGACTTTTGTCATCCATAGAGCTTTTGCACGAGCTGTTGAGGACCCTGGAGAAGAGGAAGCAGTTGCACAGGGCTTTCCAATCAGCCAAGGAAAGAAATGTTTTCAGATATCCTCAATAGCTGTACAGTGTTAGAGCCTAGAGATCTCTTCTAATTGTTCATTTGTAACACAGTGAGTAGTTTAAACAGTTCTACTAGTTTGCTCACCAGATGTCTTTAACAGCTGGGATTATTTTTATATCTGTCGGAAAATGGATGACCTTGCCTGGCCTGAAGTGTAAGGGCGAACTCTGCCAGACTTCCAAGATGATAAAACAAGCCTAGATTAGAAACTAATTGCTGCATGATTTCCTCTTACTACTGCAGTCTTTGCTGTCTGGCCTTTTATGGGAAGCATATAAATCCCCAAAATTATATAATTAAGAAAATATATTAACAGATGTTAAAATTATTATTTATTATTCTTTACTTGTTATTTTCTTTCTTCCTTTCTTTCTTTTTTTGTACTAGCATGAAACACAAAAGGGATATGGAATAAAGACTGAGCAACACAGAATGTTCAATGTTCAAGTTCTTACCCTGTGTAGGGCCTGGGAAAGTGGTGGCCCAGCTTCAAATATCAACTCCAATGACTGTTCCATTAGTGTTGTGTGGGCCTCCACCCTCTTCTCCTAAATGCTTATATGATTCCCTAACATTTCTCTTCTTCCTTCTTTTTTTTTTTTAAGAAATGACGCAATGAGTTATTTAGGAATCTGCCTTGAATTCTAGCACGAAAAATATTTCTAGCCCTATCTGGAGGTCTTAAGATGTTTGAATAGGAAAAAGTAAAGAAGAACCTTAGAAAAAGTTTGAAACATTGATTAAAACATAAATAAAATGTTTACATTTAAACATGTACCTTTTTATGATTTTGAATATATTGTTTTTGTCCTGAACCTATCTTATGATGCCTATTGATTATGAATATGGTTGTCCTTTAAAGCTCTTTTTTTTTTGAGGAAACAGCTATATGCATTTCTTTTTGTTTGTTTTTGGAACAGTTTCACTGTCGCCCAGGCTGGAATGCAGTGGTGCAATCTTGGCTCACTGCAATCTCCGCCTCCTGGGTTCAAGCAATTCTCCTGCCTCAGCCTCCCGAGTAGCTGGGATTACAGGTGCATGCCACCATGCCCGGCTGATTTTTGTATTATTAGTAAAGATGGGGTTTCGCCATGTTGGCCAGGCTGGTCTTGAACTCTTGACCTCAAGTGGTCTGACCGCCTTGGCCTCCCAAAGTGCTGGGATTACAGGTGTGAGCCACCGTGCCTGGTGTAATGCATTTTTTATATCTTCTACATTATAAATTGAAAATGGCTTTAATATATGCAAGAAGTATGGAAAAATGAGGTTGAAAGTTTATTGATAATCTGGCAATTTGTGAGGTAAGAACTAGAACTGTAGATAATATTTTTAATGTTATTAATCTTGGTCAATATAAATTCTGCTATTATTTCGGTTGAAAAGTCTAAAGCAACATCATCTCATACTATTTAAATCGAGTAATTGGCGAGCTGCAGGATAATATGCATTGTATTATCCCACTTTTGTGGGAAAAAGGAGGTATGTATACACATACATTTGTATTGACATAAGGAAAGGTCTGGAAGGAATCACATTGATCCAAGAAACGGCTGCAGATTTCATGTGAGGCTCTGAGGAGGCTTTCATTTTAACTTTAGATTCTGCTAAATACATATTTTAAATAATTCTGCATTTTTGCCTTTGCTTTAATCATGAGCACATGTTACTATCACAAAAAAAAATGCACACCACAATATGAATCTCTCTATATAGGTAACAATCTTCAGATTAATTCTTATATTTGCAGTTGAAAATGATGGATGACAGAAGAAGTTTACCTAATTATATTTTTGGAAATTATGCCACAGCTATCAAATGTAATTTAATTCATGGCCCAACAACACAGTCCAAACTTTCTTAAAATACAGAATTATAACTTAATCCTAGTTCCTGCCATAGTTAAACAAAAACAGCAAATGCAAGTTCTAATTGTCAATCTAGATCTTCAGATTTTGAATAAGAATACTTGATTTGAATACATTTGAAGCTACGCATGCTTTCTTAAAATGCTTTCTGTAATGCAGTCTGTGATACAATCACACAGAAACTATGAAGTAGGAACTGTCACGAGATGTATAAAGATGGAATGTCTGTAAATTTGGGATGTCACTATGTCACATGAGTTGTGATGGTGCCTGGGAACAAAATGCCATTTCTGAAAAACATGGACTAGTGGGTCATGGGCCTCATTTTCTAACTTACTGACCTAGTGATACTTGAGATATAAATAAAATAGATCAATCACAGATATGACCTTATTTTTATAGTTAATCAAATACTGTGAAGGTTTTTTTTTTTAACTATCTTTACTACTTTTTAGAACCCTAAGAAGATGAAAACGAAATACAGAATAAATGAGAATACTCTCTACTTGTGTTTTCTGGTTAATCTTTCATTGATAACTTAGTCTTTACTGTACTCACGTGATCATGTCTTCCGGTTCTTTGTTTAACATCTGTACATTAGTCAGCATCATACACCTTCCTACTTCTTTATCAAGGTGCCTTAAAATGTTGTCTACAGCTTTTCGTACTTGAGAGTAATATAAGGACATGCCTGAAAAACATGCATCATAGTTATACCTTCAACTGAATCTATCAAAGGATATCCTGATTTATTCATCCTCTATAATATTTTTTACTGAAGACCTTATGAGTCAATGACTTCCTTGAGCAAAAGGGCTGTCTGATTCAATCTCATCTGCACAGCTTTTAGCATAGTGCCTTGCACTTAGTAGGTGTTCACCAGATAATCATTTTAATTCAATTTATAGGAATTCTAATACTCAATTGGAAGTATTTTCCAGAAGAGTTAAAATACTAAGAAAATACAAAATTCAAATTAAAGCAATTTGAATTTTAAAGTTTCTAGTTAGCATAAGAAAATTCACCATCATTAGTGATTATGTAAATAAAGAATAATTCTCATTGGGGGTTAGGACTTTAATAACTCCATATGACCCTCTGAAATATATATGTGAATTTTTTTAGTAAAATAAAATAACTTCACATTATAAATTTAAAAATGAAGAAAAACATATTTTAGCTATATTATTTTTATTGTTCTCATTAACTACAGTGTCGATGTCCTACACTGGAAGACGAATGTGTATACGAATTATACAAATGAAAAGTAAATACCTTTGTATTTAAAATTTGTACCTTAGTGAAATAATTATTCATGATTATTTCTCATACATTACATCTGTTTTGTTTTTTTTTTTTGAGATGGAGCTTCACTCTTGTTGCCCAGGCTGGAGTGGAATGGCGTGATCTTGGCTGACTGCAACCTCCATCTCCTGGGTTCAAGCGATTCTCCTGCCTTAGCCTCCCAAGTTGCTGGGATTACAGGCATACACCACCATGCCCAGCTAATTTTGTATTTTTAGTAGAGACAGTGTTTCTCCATGTTGGTCAGGTTGGTCTTGAACTCCCAACCTCAGGTGGAGTTTCGGCCTCCCAAAATGCTGGGATTACAGGCATGAGCCACTGCGCCCAACCTATTACACCTTTTAAATGTCATTTAAACATTGCATAACTAAAGAGAAATATTTCAAAGCAAAAAATTTCCTTGTGTGTTTCTCTCAGGTCTGTAGAATCCAGTAACTATCTTAATAAAGTTTGTAGTAGATGTCTACATTTGGATACTTGGTAAGAAATGAACAAATGCCAAAAACATCTCTTTAGATAAGATAGTTAAATTAGAAAATCATCTCATGTAGTCTAAATCCACAATATAACCTGATGTGTGTTGTGAGATTTGGCATGTTTAAAACATGTTAAACTAATTTAACTAAAGAAAAAAGAAGGAGATGAATGAATGAATTGATAAACAGGATTATTTAGCAAAGCACACAGATGTCTTGGAGACTTACTGAAAAACGTAGTAATCATTATTAGAGGCTTTAAAAAGACCATAGATAAAAGTCTAACATTTAAATGCCAAAATATTTACCAGGAAGTTCTAAAAAGTTTAAAGAGCAGTAAAACAAAACACAGCATGAATCAATCAAAACAATTAATGTTGGAATGTCTTATCATCTACTTCTATAAAGATTTTTAAAAACTGCATCTCACTAAAGATAAATATCTACTGGTCATTTTAAGGGCAATAAGGCTTAGTTCTTATGCACTTCTGAAACTCACCTATCATTTTGGCTTCCTCTTCAGTTAGCGTTTTACTCAAATATGTTTTCTTTACTCTTAACGTGTTTCCTGAAGGAAGAACGGCTCCTGTAACCGGCATGGGAGGTTCCCCGTCTTTCTGCTGCAAGCTATCAGCTATGACCAAGAATGCCCGTAAACCAATGTTCATTCTCTGTAAGAGACAATATTGTCATGACAAAAGGAAAGGCCCAATTATTGTAGTGGAATACATCCATAAGTCTTTCAGATAGTTAAGACTGAATTGCATGTAGATGAGTATGAGAAAATAATTTAAAAGCCACAAGACTGTAGAGCAATCTTGTGAAAATTAAATTTCTGTCACTGTTTTTTCTTGTTGCATTATAAGAAAACAACAGGGGAGATTTCACCGACTGTGGAGGGCATGTTTGAGATGGTCATGTACTATATTCTGTTGAGGGGAATGCTGAGTGTATCTCTAAAAGATATGCCTCATCCTCTGGATGCAATTAAGGTAAACTGAGGTAAACAAGGGCTCATACGTCTCCTGGAAGAAGGGAGGCACCACATGTGTTAGCTCACAAAGACTGAATGGAAACACCCAGGGTTCCAAATGGGAACCATAAAATGAACATCACCTGCTCTCAACTGCAGGTCCTGACTTCTGATTTACAAAGGCCAGCAAGTTTGAGAAGAAATTTTAAAAATTCAATGCCACAGAACCTGTTACTGATGAAAACACATGGGTGTGTAAGAAGAAATGTGATTGTGGGCCAGATTGATCTTCCTTAGGCTCAGGTATGGCACAACTTTGGCCCTGAACGATGGCTTAGTAAGACAGCAGCTCTCCCTAGTGCTCGTCTTCAAAGGTCAGAAGGTACCTAAACATCTGTACTCCATTAAGCAGCCATGCGTGAAACATTTACACCAATATTTTTAAACCTCATGAAGTAGTAAGTTCCCCAAGTATACCACTACCTATGGAAGAAAATAATGACGATTACTAGGACTGATGAAAATAATTTAGTTACAATGTATTGAGTCCCTAAAATATATCCAGAACTGCTCATTAACTTTCATCCTTAACACAGTCATATAAGGAAGGTATTCCCACTTTACAGGGTAAAGTATTCTCATTTTTTCAGGTGAGGAAACTGAGGTATAGTGGGAAGCTTTGCATCTAAATCTGGTTTGCCTGAATCACCTATTTAGTAGAACACGATTACATTTTATAACATAAAGTAACATAGACTTCTATTTATTTTAAAATTATTTATTCAAGCTTTAAGGAGTTATCATAATTCAACCAGGATTTGCTAAATATTTCTCTGGCTCATTTATAAGCAATTCAATGTGTACTTTATGATTTTTTGGCCTTAAATTATATGCTTTCTCCATTTTCTAGAATGAAAGAATATTACTTTAAAAAATAATCCGTGTATCGAAGCCCATTAGTTCCCTCTTTTGATAGTTCTTTTATGAGATATTTCTAGGCTTGTGTGTGTCTCTCAAGACACAGCAATGTTGTGGATAAGAAAATAAAATGGTCAATTCAGCAGATGCAGTACTAATATAATAACTGTGGGATGACATATGTGGTCAAGCCTCAATTATTTGCCAGTGGATTATCCAATTTAGCAATCATCCTTGTCAGTTCTCTAAGTTTTCCTTTTCCTGGGACAACACTAAGGGCAGAAATAAGATGGGATAGTTTGGTACACACATTTTGAAGTTAACTTCAAAAATAATTTATTTTTTTAAAAATTTCATATAGTTCATCACAACTGTCCCTTTTATTTGTCTGGCCTTGGAAAATTACTTAACTTTTCCAAGTCCAGGTATCTGCTTCCTTTCTGTAAAATGAGGATAGTAATACCTATCAATCATATAGGGCTATTGTGAGAATGAAAGAAAATGTCTGAAAAGCTGCTGCTGGCAAAAATCTCTTGTAAGCCAGAATCCCCACTCTATTTTTTTAAAAATCAGGTTTATTGAGATATAAATTACATCTACTAAATGTCTCTCCTTTTAGTTGTACAGTTGTTTGAGTTTAGAGAAACATACATAGTCTGGTAACCATCAACAGAATCAAGATCCAAAATATTTCCACCATGTCCAGAAAGTCCCCTGTGCGTTTTTGCGGTTAGTCTTCTCTCCTAACCCTAGCACCTGACAGACATTGTTGAATTTCCACATTCCACCTTTTCAAGTATGTGATATAAATTGAATCAAATAGCACATAGACTTTATATCTTGCTTTTTTCAGTGAGCACAATGCTTTTGAGATGTTATTGCAAGTATCAGCAGTTTGTTCATTTTTATTGCTAAATAGTACCCATTGTATTGATGATTCACAATTTGTTTAGCCATTCACCGGGGTTTGGACATGAGTTGCTTTTTTATTTTTAGTGACTATGAATGAGGCTGCTATAAATATTTGCACAAACGTTTGTGAGCATGTGTTTTGATTTCTCTAGGAAAAATACCTTGGGATGGAATTGCTGAGTCATATGGTTAAGTATACGTTTAATCTTAAAAGAAATTGCCAAATTTTTCTAAAGTGGTTGTACCTTTTTGTAATCTCACTAGAATAGTATGAGGTTCTAGTTGCTCTTTATCTTCCCCAGTACATCTCGTTTTGATTTTAAATTGAATTTCCTTAATGACTAATGAGGTTGAATGTCTTTTCATGAGATTATTAGCCATTTCTGTCTCTTCTTTGGTGAAGATGCTGATCCTTCTGCCCATTTAAAAAATTGGGTTATTTTCTTATTATTGAAATGTGGGAATTCTCTATATATTCAGATGGAAGTCATTTGCCAGATATGAGTTTTGTAAATATTTTCTCCCAGTCTGTGGCTCTCCACTTTAACTGTTTTTTGAAGTACAGACATTTTTAATTTTGATGATGTTTTGAATTTATCAACTTTTTTCTTGTATAGTTTATGATTTTTATGTCCTAGAAATTTTTTCCCACCTGAAGGTCATGAAAATCTTCTTTTCTTCTGGAAGATTTATAGTATCAGATTTTACTTTTAGATTTATGATCCATTTTGAGTTAATTTTTGTTTATAGTGCAAATTATAGGCTGAGGTTCAGTATTTTGCAGGTGGATATCCAATTGTTCAGCACCATTTATTGGAAACATTATCTTCTATCCATTGAATTAACTTAGAATCATTGTTGAAAATCAATTGACCCTATATGTGTTAGTCTCTTTCTAGATTTCTAGATTCTCTATTCTGTTCAACTGGTTTTTATATTCATCCTTCTGCCAATACTACACTGCCTTGATCACTATACAACTTTATAGTAAGTCCTGAAATCAGGCCATGCTACTCTTCTAATTTTATTCTTCTTTTACAAAATTATGTTGGTTATTCTAGTTCCTTTGATTTTCCATATAAATTTTAGAATCAGTTTGTTGATTTCTACAGAAAAGGTACAGAGATTTTAATTGGGTTTATTATTATTGAGATTACAGTTTAATCTACATAGATCAATTTGGGGACAACTGACCTCTTGTTGTTAACAGCGAGTCATTCAATCTACAGTTATTTCTCTTCACTATTTGGGTCTTCTTTGATGTCTCTCAGGATTTTGTAATTTTCAGTATTAAAATATTGCACATATTTTGTCAGCTTTAGTGCTAAGTATTTTGTTTTTCAGTGTTACTGTAAATTGTTCAATTTCTAATTGTTCATAAATGGAATATATTGATTTTATTTCTCTTGTATCCTACAGACTTCTTAAAATCATTTATTAGTCCCGGTAGGTTTTCTTTAGGTTCTTCGTACATAAATCATGAACATAATCATGTTCTCTGTGAATTAAGACAATTTTATTTCTTCCTTTCCAATCTATACGCTTTTATTTCTTCTTCTTGCCGCTAGCACTACATAAGACCTCCGACTTCACGTTATTTTAGGTCAAGGAAAAACAGATAAATTGATGACCAAGAAACTCTTCTCACAGACCAGCAAGTCTTCACGACGATGAGGATGGATACAGAAGGTCATTCAGGTGTGCACTAAAACAAGACAATTACCTGGAAATTTTGAAGAGTTGAGTGGTGGTGCAGCATAAAGTTTACAGTAAGATAATCCTTTAGATCTCCAGGCCTTGTTCCACAAGCTACTTCCAAAATATTATTTAAGACCCAATCTGAACTTGTTTCCTGAGAAACAATGCCCTACAGCATGTTTCATCAAGTGTATGACATCTGCTTCGCAGACTATGCTGTCCTCCTGTCTGCTTTTGAGTGGGGTTATGGGTAGGCCTTTGGGCTTATAATTACCAAATACTGATAAATGAATTATTCCATAAATCCACAAGATCATGAGAAATGGAAGAAGATTACCAAATATTTACTCCTATTGGTATTTTTTTTTTTAAATCACAGTTCCAACTGCTCTACACAGAGAGGTTAACTAATTACGCACTGACTGAATGAGGAGTTTGAGAAAAGAACCAAGAATACATTTTATAGACAGTGATAATGATGGTAGTAGCTTTTAACATGTCCTTTTTAGACAAGTCATCCAGTAATTCTGAGAAATGATTGCTAAAGACAGTAAAGCCATGACTGCTAAGAAATGAATAATGTCTTGAGAACCTTCCCAGCGAGAAGGCTCTTCACTGTACAGCTCTGGGCCTCCTTCCAGCCCAAAGCCTCTGGTTTGGCACTGGCCCTGCCCCCTCCCATTGGCCCAGAGACCCTGGCTGCAGCCATTCCAGAAGCCTATGAGGTCACTGGACACCAGACAGAAACTCCCATTTTTGGACTTTTTGTGCTGTTCCCAGATATGTGGCAACCTTAGTATCAAGAAGAGAATATGGGGTGTGGTGGGAAGGAGCATGGGACTAACAGGGACCTGGGTCCCCTCTGCTACTAACAAGCTGCCAGTCTCCAGCCTCCAGGCCCCCTTCCTCACTGACAGAATGAAGGAGCCAGGTGATAATACAGAGATGACAGGAACTCTCTATGTATTTGATTTTTATGGTGTGCAGTCTCCTCTCTCTCTCTTTCTTCCTTCCCTTTTTTTTATCTTAAGAGTTTGTAATGTACTCTTCCTAATATCACAATTCTTCTGAGAGTTGAGGTAGAAAGGCATTTTGTCCTTTTGACTGGTGAAAAAGCTGGAGTTCATAGAGGTAAATGTCACACAGCTAGGAAAAGCAGCAGAGCCTGTGGCAAGTGGCAAATTTGGCTCTGCTGACTTCTGGTCCAGTGTTCTTTCTACAACCTCATAGAAAAAGAGGCAGTGTGCCAGGCATACTTCTGTTGGCTGACAGTGTTTTTAAAAGTTTAAAATTATATGTGCTGTTCATGTGCACAGCCTCCACTGCTCCATGTTGTGTATGATGCCCACTGTATACTCATCTCCACAATCTGCCTGCCCTGGAGTTGGGATGCTGTCACAGAAACAGATGTGCATACATTATTTATTTAATTTCATTGTTTTACTATTTTTATTATTACACATATTTGTTCTTCTCTATTTCATCACTTCCCGATGCTAAATTTGTTGAACAGTTACAAGTAAAAGCACTGACTTTTCTAAAATAAAACAACCTAACTTTTAGTGATGAATTATCTTTTTGGGCAAGAATTACTTTGTTATACAAGAACAGAATATGGTAGCACATCAACCTTTCAACTAACCGTTTCATTCTAAGTCTATTCATCCAAAATTTTACTTCTGAAATTCCACCATCATCTGAATTTGGACATTGACAGAAACAAATAGAAGACTTTGTGAGACGACATCCCTCATCCCATTCTCCAAAGCCGCAAAGCAAAGGTATGGCTCCGGAAGACATGCTCTGTTAGAAGTACATAAAAGGATCATTCATACCTCTGGGTTGAGACTGAATGCTTTTGCTGGTTTTCCCACACAAAGAAAATCGAAAATGATTTCTTTCATTGCAAAATCTAAACGTTCCTGTAGTAAAAACAAGAACACAAAATGAAAATGTTAAAATATAAACTCAACAGAAAATGGCTATTTTCATCAATATGCACCAAGCAAACAGGTGGTGGCTAAAAGAGGAGGGGCACTGCTCAGTTTTGTGGCTTGCAGAGAACCTGGAGGAAGACCGTGCCCATCTGAACCAAGGGTAGGGCTGCTTCTGTTTTGTGTGGTGTGCAAGGAGGCCTTCATTATACAAAATATGTAATTGGCCTCTAAACCACAGTATGACTAATGACAAAAGGCCCCCCACACAAATCAAATAACCAAACACTTGGGGTATCTGGGCTTATAAAGAATGTGAACTCTTCCTACTTGTACTGTACCTCTTTAAAATGTATTTTTAAAGAGATCACTGCAAAATGATCATTTTTTTCTATTCTCTAACATTAAAAATCCTTTGGCTCATATTATAACAAATAATTCTGCATGTGAGACATGTAATCAACACATAAGATATATTAAGGTTACTTAATATATCAGGGGTGTATATATACATAGTATAACAGGTATAATATGCCAGGTATATATATAACAATAGTTAATATGTATAATTAATATATGTAAAAATATATCAGGAATATATAACAGAAATATATATATCAGGTATATATAAATAATTAATATATATAATTTATATATATAAATATATCAGGTATCTGTGTGTATATATATGTGTGTATATGTACATATTTATTTATATACATAAATAAAACAGGTTCATTTTATGCAACATATTCCAGAATAAACAAAGCACATTCTCAGTCACATGATAACTACATGCAGAAAAATTACATTAATTCCTTCACCTGCAGAGCAGGTAATGTCCTTTCCCTAAGTACAAATATTACAGAACTATTTCATTGCACCAAACTCAAAGACAGCTATCACTGTCAAATCATCTGTGAAGTAGCAACTGAACCTTACACTTTATATCAGTATCAACTGTACTTCAACAGTATTTTCATGCCCATTATTTCCTTTTAAGCATACAATATTCTGAGGCAAGCATTTTTATCCCCATTTTACAGATAAAGACACAGAAAAAAGATGTTCTCTGACTTGTTTAAGGTTATAGAGATGGCTCATGGCAGAGGCTGGACTGGAATAATAGTCTTTTCCTGTTCCTCTGCACAAGGAGGTCAAAGTTGGGGTAAACCCATTTACTCACAAAGTGTTTTGAAAAGTAAAACTCCTGGGTTCAAATAGTAAATTACATATTAAAAACTATGTTTAATATGACTGGACCTGTTTTTAAGTCATTAATATACATAAAGCACTTAGAACAGTTCTTGGCAAAAGAGTGCTTGATAAATGCTAATATTCCTATTAAATTCTTTTTCATAGGTTGAAAGAACATTATTATTTATTCCTCAAATTTTGCTAAATTGTTCTCTTTTGGTTTTCTCTGAACACCAGACCCTTTGCTTCCTCTTTACTTGTAGAATCCAGAGCAGAGAAACAGGAAAAAAACAGAGGTGAAGAGTCAAGACAATCGTACTAATTCACAGACTCTGTGACTCAGATGAGCCACTTAAACTCTGTCTCTGTTTCTTCATTTATCAGATGCTGAAAACACTTGACATACTCAACTCACAACTTGTTTTTAAGCAAAAGAATAGGCTGTGTGTGAAAACACTTTAAATCTTTCACAGAAGTCTAAACACGTAAGATACTAATTTAGACTTTCCATCTTTTAGTACTTCATAAGAAGGAGGCTGGCTGCTTAAAAACCATTAGAAGATTCCCACCACCAGAATCTTCTCCATTACCTGGGCAATGAACTGGATGATTTTCACAAAGATGTTCAGAGGCATGTCCCTTGGCACCACACCGCGGGACCCTTTGGGGAAAAGTGTTGTGATGATGGTTATAAGTCGGCTGAAAGATAAGGGGGAAAAGAGAAAACAAGCAAGATTGGCTGAGCTCCAGTTCTTTAAGGGAAAATGGCAGATATTTCATCTTATCTAAGAATCAGAGAGAATTCAGAAAAAGAAAACAAACCACCTCACCTCTTTCCATTAGCATAATTACTCTATGAAAAGTTTTTCTGGAAAACTAAGAGCAGTTGGAAAATTATAGCTGTTTTTTTGTTAAAGTGGCAAATGCAACTCTGGAAGTGGAACCTGTTGATCCTGGTAGAGGCTGGAGCTTTTGTAATGGGTGTTGAGCCAATGACTATGGAAAGCCTGAAAATGTTCCTTAGGACTTAGATCTTTTAGAAACTGTCAGCTTTGAATAGCTTCTAGTTGAGTTAGCATAGGTAGTAATAAAAGAAACACCCTCTGCAGTGGCTGAGTGATGTGGTTACCATTGACACAAGCCAAATCTTACCTCTGAGTAGCTGTGTTGCTTTCACATTTAATTCGAATCATGTAAACCCAAAGTAATCTGTAGAGAGATTCCAGTGCAACTCGAGCCATCTTGGGATCTTTGTTCTGTAACAGAAACCAAGATGTAAGACTGCAGATATAAATAGTGAGGTCTGAGGTTCTAGAGATGGCTCTTATCTGCAGGCCTGGAAAAGGCAAGCTCCAGGTGGATGGCTGGGTACTTATGAGACACATTGCATCACCTGGGACTTACAGAGTATTGGCCTCTCAATGCTTATAGGATAAATCATCCATGAGGAGGCATATAAACGGTGGGACAGAGTAATTCTGGGGGAAGCCATGTCATTTTCTCCTTTGCCAAGATGAGTACTCAAGAGATTATCTTCTCCCTCCAACCCTAGGGAACCCAAATTCTTCAGCACCAATAGGAGAATCAGTCTGTTTTTTTTATTGTTGATTATGTCCTTTTAAATCCTTACTGTTTTGATTCTCCAACGCCTCTGCCCCATCCCCATCCCATCTGATTACCCTCCAATATTTATTGAGACTAATGTGTACTAGGTACTGTGCTAGAACCTGAGATGCAGAGATAAAAGATAATCCTTTCCCTTAAGATGTTCACAATCTATGGGGGATGGGAGTCAACTCTACAACAGTATGAAAAACTGGTAGGGACAGAAGCAAGAGGATAGGAAGAAGGGCAACATATGGCAAACTCAAGGAATGGGGTCAGGAAAGGATTCCAGGAGCAGATAAAAACTCAGATGACTCATGCCTGTAATCCCAGCACTTTGGGAGGCAGAGGCAGGTGGATTACGAGGTCAGGAGTTCAATACCAGCCTGGCCAAGATGGTGAAATCCCGTCTCTACTAAAAATACAAAAATTAGCTGGGCGTGGTGGCGGGTGCCTGTAATCCCAGCTACTTGGGAGGCTGAGGCAGAGAACTGCTTGAACCCAGCAAGCAGAGGTTGCAGTGAGCTGAGATGGCGCCACTGCACTCCAGCCTGGGCGACAGAGCGAGACTCTGTCTCAAAAAAAACAGAAACAAAAACAAAAACAAACAACAACAACAACAAAACTCAGATGAACCTTAAATCCATTTTTGCTGTACTCATTCATAATGCACACACATTTGAGTTACTATGCTGAGCCTGCCACAGTTTGTGGCCCTAGATACTTCGAAAGGTGTAAAAAAAAAAAATGGTGGGAGGGAGAGGTTTGTAGGCAGAGGCAAGAGCACGTGGAACCTGAGAGAAATGGAGGAGCAGAGGGCTCCTGTTTTGGAGCCTGGGAATCCTTTGTATGCTGGTGAAGGGCCAGTGCAAGGCCAGGTGAAGGAGCAGTAGGTGGTGAGGCTTGAGAGGAAAGCAGGGGCTACATGAGGCACCTTTCATGAGGAGAATAGGCTTCTCATGATGGTGACAGGCAGCCAATGAGATCAGAGAGACCACAGAGGAAGTCCAATGTCTACAGCATGGGGAATGGAGCAGAGGCAGGGAGACCAGCTGTGGGCACCCAGGCATTAACAAATCAGTCAGAGAGGAGAGTGTGGGTTTCGTCATCTGTGGACACTTCATTCCTCCATTCCTTACTTCTGACCCTCACTCCATCCTTTCAAACAATTTTATAGATTTTGTCCACAAAATTTCTCTTGAATTTGACATCTTATCCATTCTCAGTTCCTTTGCTATAGCTCAGGCTCCCAACACTGTCATCTGGACTGCTGTAGTACCCTCCTAACAGTCTCCCTAAGTCAATCCCTGCCCTGATGTCTATCTTACACCGATTATAATCCTTTCTATATAGAAATCACAGAATCGGTAGTTTCCCTGGTGCCTGTGGGATCAAGCTAACATTTCTTGGCCTGGCATACAAGGCTAGTCAATAGCTGGCTCTAACCTATCTCTTCTGCCTCCCATCCTGTTGCTCTCCCGCAAGCTTTGTAAACCCTAGCTAGGCCACGTTCATTCTATTTCCATGATAGAAGTGTCCTTCCACCCCCATTCCTGAATCTTTCTTTTCTCCCAAGTGAACCCTGTTCATTCTTTACAGTGGGCTTGGATGTCCTCTCCTTTGTGAAGCCTTCTCTGTTCCTCCCTGATGCCTTCAATTCCAGCCCGTTAAAACTAATTATTTCCTCCTGAGTGTCCCCTGACTCTCACACATACTTCTAGCATAGCCCTTCCACTCCTTACCTATGGGGAGATCTTGTTTAAACATCAGTTCCCACATAAATGATAGGTTCTCTGAAAAAAGGGGACATTATTTACCCCTAAGATCTATTAAAATTTCTGCTGTTCTGCATGGGGTCAATGAATGTTTGCTAACCAGTCTTTCAGTGTCCTAACTTTCTGATAGGTCTTTTGCCTTTATGTTACTTGTCTGTCTCCATTTATTTAGTCATATGATTCTCTTTTCTTCTTAGTGTAGATAATTTAGGTACTGATTTTTATAGAATTTGTAATTGTTTAGAAATGATCTGGGATAAAGTTTATCTTTAAACTGTTACTGAATAAAGATGTGTGGTCATTATTCTAAAAGTCTAAATTTCCATGTACATTTAGGTCTGTTCTGCATTTCCTTTTGTTCTACTAGTCTGTCTATTCAAGTACTAATACAACATCATTTTAATTATTCAGGTTTTATAATGTGTTAATATCTAGTATGGCCTACTTTATATAGTCCATTGCTTCTTTTTTTAATTTTTAGCGGTTTCCAAGATGTTCTTGCATGTTTATTCTAGATGAACATTATAGCTATTTGTTTAGCTTCATGGAGAAAAAAAACCTGGCTTTTTAGAAGCACACATTTATGTAGAAGTTTTTTTTGTTTGTTTGTTTTGTTTTTTTTGCCTGTTAATATAACAGGTAAAATTTGTCAAATGTTTTAGTTACTTAAAGGGGACTTGAAACTAGTAAAGCTGCATTTAAAATACTCGACCATTTAAAAATTTCAGAAATTCTGACTACTCGTCTTCCAATTGGTCCAAATCAGCAAATGCCTATGGTGTACTTACATGGTGGTTAAAAGCAGACTCCACACACAGACTGCCTGGGTTTGAATCCATCCTTGCCTTATAATTTATTAGCTGTGTGGCCACCTAGAGAAAGCATTTTAATCTTTCTGGGCCTGATTTTCCCTGTCTGTGAAATGCAGATGATAATCCTACCTCCATCACAGAAGTGTATGAGAGTTAAGTGAGTTAATGCACATAGGGTACTTAACACTGTACCTGCCTGTAGTATTATTATGTAGAAGACACCTGCCATCAAGCAGCAAACAAGGGAAATGTAGCCCCTGCCTTTAAGGAGCTTCTCTTCTAGTAGAAACATCTTTTCCTTTGTGAATTTCCTTTTTTAAAATATATATAACAGTTTATATTTGCATAGCATATCATTTGAAATTCTTTCATATTCATAATCTCTTATTGTGAATCATGATGAGGAAGGCAAGTATCATCTCAATTTCACTGTAGACCATAACTGAGATCTCTAGTTTAACTGATTGACATTAGTGTCTTCTGTTTCAACTTCAACTTCTTTAAAATATTTGTCCTGTCCCTCCTGTCTACCATTTTTCTAGCATCTTATTGTGACTAATATTCTTTCACTCTTAAGAACATTTTTGAGATTATTTTTGCTTCCATATGCACTGAAAAGCAAAGTAGCGAACTTAGGTTTTAGTTTGTTTTGTCTGTGGATTATGTACTGTTAATTGGTTTTTAGCATTTCAAGATGATATCAGATCATTGCAACTGCCTCCTAAATGGATTTTCTGGCCTCTCTTCCATTCTTGCACAAATGATATTCTTGAAAATACAAACAATTTTTTTACTTTCCTGCATTTAAAGTCCTTAAGAGGCTTCTAATCACCTACTGGACAATGTCCAAATTTCATAATATAGCACATGAGGGGCCTTTTGTGACCTGGCTCCCTTGTACCACTTCCTGCCTCTGCCTTGTGGTACGTGAACCTTGCACTGCAACATCCCTTTTGCAATTCCCTGCATGCCTGGAATGCCTTCCTACCCTTGTCTACTTGGATAACTTCAATTAGGTGACATCTCCTCTTACTACATTCCCCTGCCTCTCTACTCCTGTCCCAATCCTCTGGAGAGGCTACCAGGCACCCCTGCTCTCTTGTTTTCTAGGAAACAGACATCCTTTACTTGAATGTTTCCTACCAGACAGTGAGTTCCAGGCATTCTGATTTGTTCATTTTTGTGTCCTCAGTGACTACCATACAGCAGGTTATATATTAAAAACAAAACCAGAAAGTATTCAAAATCAAAAACAATCTGAGTAGTAGCTGAACAACTTGATGCATAAACTAGATTCATTTGTACAGGACCTATGAAAGACAAACTTTGCCATGTAGGTGAAGCTAATTTTCATATTATAATGACATTAATAAATATCTTGCACTTGTATGGAATTTTGGTATTTCAGATGTGCTTTCACGTAACAAGATGTCAATTGAAGGATTTTATAAATGAGGGAAGGCCCAATAAATTGCTCAAAGTAAACGACAGTAAACCAGGTTAGTAAACGACAGCTGGGATAGGAATTGACTTAGGCTCTAATAAGTATTGTTTTCTCAGAAATTGGAATGTATGTATTACATGGTGCTTTCCAGGGCAGGTATTTTATTTTAATCAATGCTGCACTTATATTAACTCATTTTAATTTTCACAGCAATGTATGGAGTAGATTCTAGGCACAGAGAGGTCAAATAACTTACCCAATCACACAGCTAATAAATGACAGTGCTAGAATCTGAACCTAGGCAATCTGGCCTCAGTGGCTTTAAAGCATTAAATTTTCCACCTCACTTTAATAGTATGTGGAGGCTGCACACGTATGCTATTGGTACCTACTCTACTTGAAGACAGCACTTCTTCTTCATCTGTCTTTGTATTTCCTTAGCAGCTAACAGAATAGCTGCTCGATGTATATTGTCAGGATGCAGACATTTCAGCATATGTCTCAAACCACTGATTTCTGTGTCAAAGATACTTGCTTCAAGATCAAAAAAACCATTCTCTGTTGGAATCTGCATCTCCCTTAATTAATTAACCAATAATTAATTAATAGTATGCATTTATTATGGCTCTGAGGTTCATTGATACAATTGTTCAAGAAACTAGTGGGCTTCAGAGTAGATCTTCCCTGGACCCTCTGCATCTCACCTCACTGCCAGTCACTGACTTCATGGAATGTGTCAGCCTATCTAATAACATGCCTACCTCCTTTAAATTTTGCTTTTAATTAATTTAGTTAAAACAATTCAGAGTTAATGGTAACAAGTGGGGACAAGTGAATTCACTGATAACTCGGCTGGTGATGCAATCAGTGGTATAGACCAATGTTACTCAAGTTCCATCAGCTGACTATTTGCACCAAGTCACCTGTGCTGCTTATAAATATGCAGATTCCTGGGCTGCACCTTAGATATTCTGAACCAGAACCTCAGAAAGTGGGCTTCAAGAAGTTGCATTTATAACAGGCTTCTGTAGGAATTCTTATGTATGTTAAGGTAAAGACCTAGTGAGACAGATAATTTTAGTCATCTGCTAATTTTGTTATACTTAAAATACCTTCCAGTTTTCTCTTCCATTTCAAAGAGAAAGCCATCTAAGTAAATCTATTTCTTTGTTATATTTTGCATATCACAGCAATACTTTCCATCTTTTTGACATTTCTTTTTGATACTTGAATCAACTTACTTTGATTATGATTCACCGGTTTGATGACTGTATATTATCCAAATAACCTATTGCTACAGTTTAGGATAATCTCTAAAATTATCATAACAACATTTTTATGGCAATTATTTTTCTATTGAATGGTTGGATAAATAAGGCATTCATGGAAAATAACGTGCTTGTCATCTTATTATTAATTTTTAGGTTCAGTTTATGTGCATTATTGGAATCTTTGAAATGTGCCTTTATTTTTGTAGATCTGAAACAGATTTTCTCAAGATTATAGAAATGAGATTAATAGTAAAGCGGAATAACTACATCTTGAAAATTAATAATTAAAATAGCTATACTATACCATTTAAATTTGGTATTTAAAAGAGAAAAGTAGTCATTTTAAAATAAATGCCATATATTTTAATTAATTCAGGCAATGATTGTGGAATCCTTAATATATTACTCAATGTCTCCATTTACAAGATAAAGATAACATTAATAAACTTACTATTACGTGAAAAGTTGAAAAAAGCATTCAAACTTCATTGCAATTATTACATACAAATATTGAAGTGCTATACACAAGCTTCATCAAATATATTTATGGCAACCACACTTGTTTTGAGATTTTTCTGGAAATCAAATACCCTGCTTGTACCTCCCTTGCCTGCCTTCCCTGAATGTGTCATTCTCAATCCTAATATCTATTAGGTTTTCTTTAGAGTAGTTATCATTATCTGTTTTTTTTTCTTCTCATGTATTTATTTATTTGCTTGTTGGTCTGTCTCCTCCACTAAATTACAAGGTCTAAGAGACCAGGGAGTGCTACTGTCTTACTCATCACTTATTCCCAGTACCTAGAACTGTGCCTGGTAGACTACTTATAAAGAATTGTTGGCAACTGACAGAATGGATTTAAGTCCTAGCATAAGTACTCCCTGAGAAAAAAGGAGTATTCTTTCTCATTCTGTACTTTGGTTTCTCCAACTTTGAAACTAAACTGAATCATGTCTAACCTTCAGATGCAGTATTGCTATCTGAGCAAATATTTGGAAATGCATAAACAACATTCATGAAAGCATAAGGAAACTCAGTGTAGCCCGTGGCATTGCCATGATACCCACAACAATGTATAGGAAGCCTCTACCACTCGCCTGCTCATAATGTATCTCCAGTGAATGAGAGCTATTATTATTATTAATCAAATAATTCATGTGTTTCTTAACCTTTGAGGTTTCTTTTCTGTTTTTTTTTTTAAATAATCTGGGCCTCACTGGTATATTATATTCATTTTTATAAAATATAAGAAATTTTGAAATTCTCCCAATTCATTTTATTTTGAAGGATAAGAAACTAGCACATAGTATTATGAACATCATTTCATTTTATTTAATTTTTAAATTTTTAATTTTTTTCTCATCTGCAAATGGTGACTCAACATTTTAAAAGTACTATTAAATCAAGTTCACAAAGCATATTTCCTTTTGTCAGAATTAGGTGTTGTATGGCAGATGTGAAGGGAATGCATTTTTTATAGCACAATACGTTCAGATTCTGACATAAAATACATAGAAGAAAAAAGTATTGGTCACCACGGACCAAGAGTTCCTGAAAGATGTGAATGTCTCAGTGAAAAGGTGCTATACATTTCTCATCAATTTATAATGGAATATTACTAATAGATGCTTAAGTTAATTAAGTAGAAAAATTAAAGATTTCAAGTCTGTGCTCCCAAAGCAACCTGCTTCTGACTGACTAATGCTGGGAATAAACCAGGGCACTGACATTAAGTGAGTGTTGACCCTGAGAGCTTGTTTACATTGAAAGTGGGCAGGTTTTCACACTCACACACACTTCTGCTCTGCTCTGCCACACTGCCCCTTGATGGCTCACCTCTACAGAATACATCAAAGGTGGCTACCAAAGGTCAGCATGTGGGATTCAGGTGCGAAGTTCACTATCCTGAAGCATCTGTGGCTGGGGAGGGGTAAGGAAGGCAGGGAAGGGTGCAGGAAGGTGCGTCGGGGAAGGGTTGGTTTGGTGGTCACTTATGAAATGGTAGAATTGGCTCTAAATCCCATAAAATACTGCAGCAATTCAAGACAAAGTATATCTTTGAAGCTGTGTTAGTTTTTTCTCAGGTATTTCTTCCTTACTAAGGACTCAAGAGGTTTGGAAGGTTTTCTGAATATTAATAACATTTTTTAAACGGTCCATTCAAATCCCTACTAGGTTTAGTTCTAAATATATGCGATACAATTTTATTTCATTTTTATCTTATCAAGGATATTTTTATATCTTTTAGCCTTGACGTAGTGAATTCAAATAGATTATTACCCATAAAATAAGACATCATTGCCTTTCTGCCTTACTTTGCCTAATTATTTCTTTCGTGATTCGTGGGGTATGTGACCTTTATAACTCTCAGAGGTATCTCCCTGCTCCTACCTTTTACATCCTTCACTGTCTGCATCACGCATTTTGAAACTTCACTACATATCCTCCAATGAAATTCTAAGCTTGTCAAGCACAGGGACTCTAGAATAATCTAGTTTTTATAGAATTGCCTTCCCCACTCCTTCCCACTTTCAGCACCTTCCCTAGCACCTCACACAGTGGACACTACATAAGTCCCTGCTGAACTGAATTCTGGAATGTGGTTCAGTCTCTATAGCATTCACTCTACATGCTCTTTCTGGCCTTACTGCCTCTTAGAAATCTTAGTGCTTGAAAAGTTTGCACAGGGATATACTGTCAGTGCCCAGGCCTGCTCCTCTCTGGGGTTGTATATAACCCTCATATTAAATCTTTCTGGTGGGGTTTCACTAGAGCTGTAAGCAATATTCTAACTTTGAAGTAATTAAGTTCCAAAGTAAGATGATCTGCTATGTTTCAAAAACAAGTTCAGACAAAAAATTGGGGTCTCTGTGGCCACAGCAATAGATTGTCATGAAAAATATTATTTTAATTCCAAGCAAAAACCCACACACATTATACATAGAATATACAGAAAACTGCACTATAAGCACTCTCAATAATTCCCCTCTCTGTTTTCAATAAAGTGACTATTTCCTATCTGTGTAAAATGTAATAGAAAAAAAAATTTAATGAACTAACAGCTGGATAACTTGGAAGCGGACCAATTAACAAATGACACTAGGCTACATGTTAGAGCTATATGGCAGATCCTCAAAAAAAAACAAAAAAACAACAAAAAAAACCAAACCTGAAAGTGGCCTTTATGTAACACTTGATAACCCTGAAAAGCATTTCATTTTTTCAGAGTACTTAAAAGCTTAATTCTCTATCCACTGCTATTATATTTCACTGCCAATTTGAAGAAAATGAATGATTCTAATCTTGGATTTCACAATCAGCTTTTAGAGCCAGCTCCTAGTTGGTGCTTAAAACAGCTCTAATGCAGATTATTGTGTAATTATGGTAAATGCCAAAATAATATAATTAATCTTAACTACTTCACCAAATTAAAGCATCATAGAAAAAAAAAGGTAACGTGTATAAGCACATACAAAATTTTGTAACTAACTATATTCTTAAAATTCAAAAGCAGCTAATATCAAACTGGTAAAAGAAATTTAATCACATCTTTGGACACAACCAAGAACAACTGTCAAAAATACATCCTATTTGCACTTATGTTAGGGATAGTTTTCATTTCACTGTCTTTTATCAATAGGTTACTAAAACTTAAAACATGTTCACCACTTTTAAGTTATAAAGTCCATTTTAAAGACCCAGCACCTGTGTAGCAGGTGTATTGCTGGAAACAGTGAATGCTTAGGACTGACTGCCATGTGGCTTGAACAGGTTACCTTCAAGAATCACAAATGACAGTGACAAGAAAGAAGTGCTCTCTGTTGCTAGGTCAGTCCTTCCACAGACTGGAGCTATCTGAGCAAAATATTTAGAACTTTGCTCAGATTTTGCCCCAGAGACATTCTTCTAGACTGGAGGGGATAGAGGAAGGATGGGAAGGTATAAGTGAGCTTCTGAGATCAATTCGCATGCTTCTATTAGCTGAATGTGGCCCTTATTCTATTTTTAAATCATTTAGATAAAATGTGACAATGGATGCATATAAAGGAACATTTAATTCTACTTTTAAAGTGATCCTTGTTAGAATAGATTTATTTTTCCCAAATCTGAAGTGATTTATCTTATTCCTAGTCACTTTCTAAAATTGACTATATTTAATAAGAACTCTTATTAATATTTTTTCATTATTCCACCAGTATAGGACAATTCCCCTGGCAAACATCAGGAGTCACTTCCAGAAGCACATCAGCCAGCCTAAAAACTACTGTAAATTTTTTAAAGAGATCGTTTTTGAGCTGACAAATACTAACTTTAAGGTTGGACAAGCAGTTGTTGAGGAAAATGTGCCACCTGTTCAGGAACAGCTGCTTCTGACTGACACAGAGCAAACAGGTCACCAGGGGGTACAAGGCCTGAGGAGAAAGGAGAGGAGGTCACAGGATCATTTATATTTCAACACACCAGGTAACATACATTCTCTGTACCCACTACCTTGCCATCTCCCTCGGGAGCCCTGTGGGCAAGAAACAGGACACTGTGTAGCACAACAGTGCCCAGTGGATGCAGGGCACTGGCACGCATTTCACAAACGCTTTCTGATAATGCTGGGGATGGAATAACCAAGAATTATGGATAACGTGTAATAAAATGAAAGAAGTTTCATGTATAATAATGCAGAAATCTGATTCAATGATTTAGACTTTACTTATAAAATTTAAAAACAAACTTACCATCTTAGATCACTCTCTTAATCTCCAGAAAAAAAAGCAGGAAGGCACACAAATTTTGAAAATGTTATTGGCTTTTTTGCTCATAGACATCTAATAATTTGTCCCTATCTTAGAGGTAGTTGTCTATATTTTCTTTTGCATGCAACCTTCTGGTAATTAAGGAAGATTCCTAAAAGAAGTGTTATTGCATTGGTAAACTCTACCAAGACAAATTTAACCACAGGAGGAATTTGCTTATGACCAAATAAACAGAGGTGCTACTGTGCTTTTCCTGCCTAACTGGGCCAGCTTCCCGCAGCAACTTGAGAAGACAGCAAAGGTAATGAACAGCCACAGAAAAAAATCATACATGCAGAACCCATCACCATTTTGCTAAGCCAGATGTAACAGACCTTTATGATTCCCTCTTAATCAAGGGCCATGAAATAAAAATGTAATTGGCTCATCTGTTAACTTGAATTAACAAGAAACAACTGCCCACAATGCTTAACAGTTCATTAGTCGTTTTTTTTTTTAAATTAACTTAGTTTTAAAGGGACTTGGAACTACTGCTACCATTGAGTGCAGCTCTAATGCTAGTCAGTAATCTAAAAAATATGCATGCAGTTAGTCACAATGACCACAGAATGTAGACGAATGAGCAAATTTGTCACCACTACCAGCAAAGCAACCCTAAGTACCTGCTCAAATCATGGTAGGGATGCTCATCCTTTGGAGACTAGCATAAACTATGCCAGTAACCAGATCCCTAAACAACTTGCTTCCTCCTGACTTTCACATTACAGCTGTTACATCACTCGCCGATTCATAAACCAAAGCTTTATTCACCATAGCGGGTAAAAGGTGGTGGTAACCTAAAAGATTTTCTATACTGCTCTTCAGTACCGAAACCTTCCCAAGAATTATTTTCCCAGCCTTCAGATAATCCTTCCTATGGGCAACTGTCCATTTCCCAACTCCTTTTCCTGCCTGTTTCCATTTTGATCCTAGCATCCAGATAGAAATTTGCCAGGGCAGGCTCCTGGGGATTGAGAAGAGAAACTGTTATTATAAACTTTAGCCTTCAGATTGGAAAAAAGTTCTCAGAAATTAAAATAAAAATCAAGTTAAGCCAATCTTGAAAGTGAATAACAGACTCCTTAGGACCAGAGGGTCATCTGAGGTGATGCGGTCTAATCCCCCTACATGAATATCATTCAATCATGGTCAATACAAAAAGCCAGCTTCAGTTTCAAATGCTGCCTCTTTTTGAGGGAGCTTTAGGTACTTTTCCTATCTGTGGAATCCTTAGGATCCTCAAACAGATTCCTGTCTAGGAATTTTAGTCTGTGCAGTTTTGTTTGTGTTTTCGATTTTCTCATAGTTACTAACCAAGGAATGCTTCTTTCGAGAAGAAAGTTCCAGCGTGGTGTCATACAGGCTTTCCACAAAATTTCTAAGGCAGGGAACATTTACTTCATTTTTAACAGCCTGAAATAGAGATGCATGTGAATATTATACTAATAAAATTGTTGATTTTGTGATACAATTTGAAGGAGTTTTTAGAAATGAAACTCACAGCAGCAACTGGAACAAGTATTTCAACAAAAAGCCCAGCCAAGGCATGCTTGATATCTTTGTCTTTGACCTCGAGGAAGTAATGTGCACATTCCTGGGAAGCAGAAAAAGGGTATAGGGAGGGAGAGTAGGTTGAAATGTGCACATAGAATGTATTTAAACAAGTTTCAGTAAGTAGCTCTTAATTCAATCATGTATCAACAGAGCATATTTCATAGTCTATTAAAAATCACTGGATTCAAACATTTGTATTGAAATTTGTATGTTTGCAATGGCCTCAATGACATTCTGCAAGGCTGGTTTTTTCACTCTTATATTTCAATTCACTATTCTAAAAGGACAAAGCATCTCTAACCAGCAAGCACACGTGTATCCACTGAGTCACTGGTTGATTCATTCAGTCATTCACTTCCAATACATTTCTATTTATTACGTAGTGTGTGTGTTAGGCCCTGGGCTCCTAGTTAGCCCACAAACACAGATCCCCAGGGAAGGCAAACATGGGAAGAGAGGCAGAAGACATCGAACTTATTTTAGGCCCTATGCCTGACAGCCTCGGGCACAGAGCTGTTTACTTGTTCGCTCTGACATTTTAGGTGTGTTTATTATTCACCTAGTTTCATAAGTAAGTCAGGAACGTTTCCCTCTCCCACCTCGACAAGGAAACCTTTAGAAGGGTTCCTTAAGAAAGGACACTACTGCCAGTGGACTGTTGTCATATGTAAGGGTGTTCTTGGTTGCTCAATGACTCATTCTGTAGGAAAGTTGGCCTGCCAACATTTTTTTTTTAAACAAAATGTCAACTTTTTTAAAAGGAAAGTTGGCAGAATTCTGCCCATCTCTCTGTCCTTCCTGGCCTTATTGGTAGTAACTTATTGTGGTCTATATCAGGTATTGTTTTCATTCAAGAGTCCAGGGCAGCCAGATGCCATGGCTCATGCCTGTAATCCTGACACTTTGGGAGGCCAAGGCAGGCAGATCGTTTGAGCCCAGAATTCCAGACCAGCCTGGGTGACATGGCCAAACCCTGTCTCTACAAAAAAATACAAAAATTAGTTGGGCATGATGGCGGCACCCGTAGTCCCAGCTACTTGGGAGGCTGAGGTGGGAGGATCACTTGTGCCTGGGAGGTAGAGGTTGCAGTGAATCAAGATCATGCCACTGCACTCCAGCCTGGGTGACAGAGTGAGACCCCTGTCTCAAATTCAAAAAAAAAAAAAAAAAAAGAAAGAAAGAAAGAAAGAAAGAAAAGAAAGAGTCCAAGGCTAAATATAATAACATGTTAATATCTACACTGGCTATTTCCCTTTATTTTCTGTTGCCATTGGGAAGATTGCCAAAAACAATCCCTAAAGTCTTCATTCTATCAATATCATATTAAGACCTCAGCTCAAGATAGGCAACACCAGTACGGGAAGTCAGTGAAACAGCTTTCCTATACAGACGAGCTCTATAGTTCCCAGAATAGTCATCCTTTTGCTACATTATTTTGCATAAGTATGTAATACTCTCTCAAGTCTTAATTCATGTATATAGATACAGGAATTATTAATATGAGAGTGGGATAAATAATAAAATATTTAACACTTACTGAGTGTTTGTCATGTGCTAAGAATCCTCAGAACCACTCTCTAAGGTTAGTGTCATTATCATCACCTTGCAGATAAGGGAAGTGAGGATGGGAGGGGTTAAGTGTGACTGGTCAGGTCACAGAGCTGGTAAATGCCAGAGCTTGAATTCAAACCTGAGAAGTTTGATACATAGCCCCCCCAATATATAATAGTTTTATTGTGACATAATTTATGTAGTATGCAATTCACCCATTTAACATATACAATTCATTGACTTTTAGTATAATCACAGTTGTGCATCTGTCACTACTGTCAAATTTAGAACCTTTTAATGACACCCAAAGGAAACTCTACCCCTCAGCAGCCATCTGCAACCTCCCTATCCACTCCCCATCCCCAGCCCTAGATAACTGTTAGTCTACTTTCTGTCTCTATGGATTTGCCTATTCTGGACATTCCATATAAACAGAATAATATAATACATGGCCTTTTGTGTATGGTTTCATTCACTTAGTGTAACATTTTCAAAGTTCACCCATGTTGTGGCATGTATCAGCTTCACTACTTTTTATGGCCAAATAATATTCCATTATAGGGATATATCACATTTTATCTATCCATTCATCATTTTATAGACATTTGGGTTGTTTCCACTTTTTGGCAACTATGAATAATGCTGCTATGAACATTTGTGTTCAAGTTTTTGTGTGGACATATATTTTCATTTCTCTTGTGCATATACCTAGGAGTGGAATTGCTGGATCATACGGTAATTCTAGGTTTTGCTATTTGAGGAACTGCCAGGGCCAAGCTGTACCATTTGTGGCACAGGCTGTGCCAAAGTGGCTGTGCCATTTTGCACTCATACCAGCAGTGTGTAAGGTTCTAATTTTTCCACATCTTCACCCAGAATTGTTATATTTTCGACTATAGCCATCCTTGTGGGTGTAAAATGGTACAGCCTATATTCATAATCCATACATCTAAACCCTCTAGTAAGGTCATCACCAAATTTAATTCACAGCAGCATTTTAAAAATTCCTTCAAATACCGAAGTTTTGTAAACTCTAAGAGCTGAGTATTCTGTTAAATTCTCCTTAGCAGCAATTCTTTTGTTATGTACCATGATGGGCACTGGGCAATAAATATCAAACCTGTATTGTTTAGCTGAGTTTTTAAAAATTAAGATTCCTTTTTATAGTAAGAATAAAACAGATTTCTTTATTATTTCAAGTCCTCATGCCTGTGAATGTCAATGTAGCCAACCCAATGCTATCAATTTTAAAAAGTAAAAATCAGTTATATTTTATTCATAGAACAGTATGTACCAGTGGGTGAAAGAGAAAAAAGTCAGCAAACAAGCAATCCCACTGTATACTCTCCTCCAAAGATATATGAAAGTTGAGAAATGAAATTATGTGCCCGCAACTGTACTATTTGGTTACAAAGGACTTCATGAATTATTTAGACAGTAGAATGTTTCCCCGTATTGACAAGTAATTGGCTTTTCATGTTCCAGGTTCATCATTTTGAGGAAGGGAAGTGCTCAAGTTGAGAGCACCTTAGCTCTCCTGCCTAAGACATTACCTGCATAAACTGAAGAGAGGCCTCAAAATCCTCCACTGGATACATCTTAATTCGAAAGAATTTCATGCCCATTATTAAGCTGATAATGCTTTGAACCACATATGGGTTCTGCTCTTTGTGCCGTAATTCTTTTAGCTCCGCCATAAATTTCTTCTTTACAGCAGGGAATCTAAGAAGATAACATAAGTGGTTTATCAAATAATGGGTAGGAAAGTCCCCGTAATGGGGGCCTCCAGCATCTGGGAGTGATTGAGCAGAGCAATGGAATCCTTTAAATCAGTTCAAGTACAACAGCCATGATTTTGTAAGGATTTGGTGTTTGGGATTTGGCAAAGGATCCAATTTTCTTCTCCTTTACCCTTCTTATACTGTAAGATGCTCAACATCTTCATCAGGCGAGGGGGCAGATCCCGGTTTATTTAGACCTTCTCAAAATGGTCTAGCTCTTAAATTGAGCATCACAAAAAACCCCATTTCCTCAGGCTTGGCCATTTTCAACACAGTTGCAGACCCCAGAGCCTGAGGTATCAAATAGTGAGTCTATGAGCAATAACATACTAGGTTAGTGATTTCTGACAGTGACAGCAAATGATATAAGGATTTGTATTCCAAATAATGCCAAGTATTCCTGTATTTCTAAAGTTTTCTGTTATCATTTCCTTTATAGTTGTAGGATAATGATTATTGAAAAATATATTTTTGGGTTAAAAAATCTAGTAATGGGAGGCCGGGCGCAGTGGCGCTCGCCTGTAATCCCAGCACTTTGGGAGGCCGATGCGGGCAGATCACCTGAGGTCAGGAGTTCGAGACCAGCCTGACCAATATGATGAAGCCCCATCTCTACAAAAAATACAAAAATTAGCCAGGTGTGGTGGCACGCACCTGTAATCCCAGCTACTCGAGAGGCTGAGACAGGAGAATCACTTGAACCCGGGAGGCAGAGGTTGCAATGAGCCGAGATCATGCCATTGCACTCCAGCCTGGACAACAACAGCGAAACTCTGTCTCAAAAAAAAAAAAACCTAGTAATGGGAAAATTTAAATTATATCTAAAAGGTAAAGATGAATGGGCTGTCTATTATATTCATGGAATTTTACAGTTTGATAAGTGCAAAACAAACAAAAAGACACAGTCCAGTCCCTGTCCTCAAAGTATTTGTATTCGAAAGTAAAATAATACTAATTACAACAATATTATCATCCATGTTTGTAAAAAGAACAGATCTTAAAGCTAAGAGAAAGCAGAAGCAGATCTTCAAGTACCTAAGAGTAGAGAAATGTACACACAGAAATTGTCCAAACCACTAAGTGTGACACAGCTGGTTTGTCTATTCACCAAAAAATACACACACACACACACACACACACACACACACACACACACTTTCCAAAGAAAACAGTCTAAGATTTATTGTATTTTGTTTTCTGAGACTATTAGCCTGAGGTTCCGTGAAAAATTAGAAGCAAGCCATGATTAAAAATGGTAATTGTTGCTGGGCGCTGTGGCTCAAGCCTGTAATCCCAGCACTTTGGGAGGCCGAAGTGGGTGGATTACCTGAGGTCAGGAGTTCGAGACCAGCCTGACCAACATGGTGAAACCCGGTCTCTACCAAAAACACAAAAATTAGCCGGGCGTGGTGGTGTGCATGAGGCTGAGGCTGGAAAATCGCTTGAACCTGGGAGGCAGAGCTTGTAGTTAGCCAAGATCACGCCACTGCACTCTAGCCTGGGTGACAGAGTAAGACTCTGTCTCACCGGAAAAAAAAAAAAAAAAAAAAAAAGGCTGGGGGAGGTAATTGTGATTATAGAAATGAAAGGCGAACTAACAGAGTCCCGGAAGTTTGGAACAATTCTTGAGACCTTAAAGCAGAAATTTCAGGACAAATAAAGTAGGCAGTAAACATAGAGACATTGTTTAACCAAAGGCAGTACAGGGGCTGGTGGTTGGCAAGTGGGGCGTGAGGGGATTCTCAAGTGCTGGCAATTTTCTAGTTCTTGGCTTAGGTGGGGAGGTAACATGGTGTCCATTTTATAATACTTTGTTTAACTGCCTTATGGATTATCCTCTATGTTTGCTACATGTATTTCTTAATAAAAAAGATTTTTAAAAGGCAATAGAGCAGAAAATATAAATAGCTTCAAGAAGATTTAGACAACTTATGAATGAGATATTCCCTAATGGGTTATTAGCATCACTAAGAATATTTCAGGGTATTTTCCTAATCTTTGTTGGCATTTGGTGGACTTCTACAGAATACCCAATTTCAAGACAGCACCCCAAACTGGCCCCTTCTGACATTTAAATAATACTATTAGAATATGGTAGAAAATATTAGCTATGTTTACTTTATAAGTAAAATTTCATGGAATTAACTACAAAATGGTATATTAATTTTTCAGATTAGGAAATTAGCAAAAATTAAAATAGAAACTTTATTAAATTTACAAAAATCTATTTGGTATCAGCACATTCTCTGGTCCTACCGCAGACCTACTGTTAGGGCTGAATTGTGTGCCCCTCAAATTCATATGTTGAAGCCTGACCCTTCTGAGATCGAAATGTGACTGTATTTGGGCATACAGCTTATAAAAAGGTAATTAACTTAAAACAAAGTTATTATCATAAAATGGACACCATGTAACCTCTCCAGCTAAGTTATTAAGTTAAAATGAAGTTATATCTCTGTGTGTGTCTCTGTACTCGTCTCCCCTTCTTATAAGGACGCCAACATGACTGGGAGATGAGTACAGAGACACACACACAGAGAAGACCATATGAAGACACAGGGAGAAAATGGCCACATACAAGCCAAGGAGAGAGGCCTCAGAAGGAATCAACCCTGCTAACACCTTGAGCTTGGACTTCAACTCCAGAACTGTGGGAAATAAATTTCTGTTGTTTAAACCAATTAGTCTGCAGTACTTTGTTATGGCAGCTTGAGCAGAATAATACACCTACTGAATCCGTAATTCCAGGGATGAATAATAATTTGTGTTTAATAAGCTCTACAGGTGTTTCTGATGTGAAAAAGTTTGAGAAACACTGGTGTAGACTCAGAATAACAATAACAAGAAATATCTGTAAGTGGTTTTACATTTTAAGTGATTATACCATTTCACATTTTGATCCTTAACAATCCAGTGAATTAGGCAGTGAATGCATTTCCAATTAACAAATAAAGAAACAGACTGGAAGACCACAGTGGCAAAGAAGAGACTCAAACCCAGAGCTTCTGATATAAATTCCAGGAATTTCCATTACACCGCAGCTGTCTTAGACAGTGGTAATGGTGACATGTAGTCTCTGCCCTCTCTAGAATAGTTTATAGTTTAATTAGGAAGATAAAACAAGGTAGCACTGACCATGAGCCATGTGAATCACAATAGTAATAATTTACCGGGGGCCTACTATGTGTTAGCACCTGCTGGACACTGTCCAGACCTTTCTGATCTTCAGGGAGGTCAGATGCACCAGGTTCCATCACTTTCTTATATTTCACACTGACTATTTGGTGAATAGTCAATCACTATTCACTATTAAATAGTGGCTTCAGGGCATCAGAGAATGAAGGGGCTCTTCTCATCTGCGTAATTAATTAGAGAGGATTTCAGAGGAGATTTGAGCTGGGGTACAGGTGAGCAGAGGACATTCGGTAGAGATGGATAAAAGGTAGGAAGCAGAAATGACCATGACTGTCAAGCAATGGAAGTGATACTTTAAATCAAGATTATAAAAATGCAATAACCCCAAACTGAATTTTAAAAAATTGTATTTCTTTTCAAATTATTTCCACATACCAAAATAACTATGGTTTTAATTTTTAAATGTATGAGTTTAGAGAGAAAAATATTATAGTTAGAGTTATATAGTTTTAAAGATGACACGATGCTAAGGAAAGTTTGTTTTCCAGTTTGAATCCATGACTAAAACAAGGAGAGAGAGAAAAAGGGAAGTTATTTGCATAATTCACTATTTCAATATTCTCATGAGTTAGTGGCTAAAAGTTTATTTATTTCTCATTTAAAAATAAATACGTCTATCTTTTACTTTTTTTTTTGAGATGGATTCTTGCTCTGTCACCCAGGCTGGAGTGTAGTGGCACAATCTCGGCTCACTACAACCTCCGCCTCCCGGGTTCAAGCAATTCTCCTGCCTCAGTCTCCTGAGTAGCTGGGACTACAGGTGCGTGCCACCACTCCCAGCTAATATTTTTTGTATTTTTAGTAGAGACGGGGTTTCAACATGTTAGCCAGGATGGTCTCGATCTCCTGGCCTTGTGATCCGCCCACCTTGGCCTCCCGAAGTGATGGAATTACAGATGTAAGCCACCGCACCCAGACTTTTATTTTTAAAAGTCCCAAATGATATAAACATGTTACTTAGCACAAAAGCAATCAAAAAATCTATTTGCATTTAAAATCTATTTTCTCTTAAAGTGACTTTAAGAAAAAAAAATTTCAATGACCTTTCCTTTAGTATTTCCTGTTTAGTATTTTATTTAGTAAATACTGTAACTCAATGATTACTTAGTCTTTGGTATACTATAAAATTCACATGAATATAAACTTCTGCTTTAAGATGTATAGTACATATTACAAAAATGAGTAAATGAACATATAAAGATAATATCGCATAAAGAGAAAGTAGTTTAAAAATCTATGATTCTTAAATGAAGTATTATTACTATTTAAATGAATCTACCAGATTTTGGCCAAAGTAGTTAAATTTGTTTTAACTGACTTTCAAAAAGTCAATATTATGGGTGAATAACACTTATTATCAAAATTTTTTTCCCTAAATGACAAGAACTAAACAGCATCATCACTAGTAAGACTAAAAATAGTGATTCTGCTAAAACTCAAATTCCAAAGTAAGTACTAATAGCTAAAGTCATAATCAGGAAAATATTTAATAAGCATTATCATTGGGAATGAGATATATAATCTAAAATTAGAATTATTACATTACTCAACTTTTTAAAAAAAGATAATCACACTATACCAGATAAGCAAACATTCTTTCTCCCACCCTGGGAATGAAGGAAACAGTACTTTTCTAAGGTAACAATAAAGTAATGGTCCTGGTGTACTTATGAGAAAGAAGTAATGTCATAATTCATGGTATGATACTAGTTTAAGTTTATACCATCTATCCATCAAGGTTAACTACATATTGACTAGTTGAGAACACATCAAGGGCTATTGGAGTCTGTGTTTACTGCAAGAGCAGACTGGCCAAACGGTTCACTAGAGACTGGAAAGTACTGGAGCACTGTCCAAATGGAGGCATTTCTTACACCCTACTACCGCAGAATAGGGACAAATACTGACATCACGAAAATAAAAAAAGCCACCATTGGCAAGCAAACACTGACTTGGTGGACCATAAATCTTACCTAAAATGGAAATTCCTACAAGCTTAGAATATTGCTTAGTTATGACAGTGTTTCTCAACTTATTCACAACCAACTCAGAATCACAGAGCTAAGGAAGGTCATTTGACAGTAACCAATATTATTGTTATGCATAATTCACAAAAACTAAGGAAAACACAAAGTCATTTTTGGCATACTGAAGTTTCCAAATGACAGCTCAAAGTTTATGTTGAGATTTTCAAGGTTTGACAAATCAGCAAATATACATGTTAATACCTCATTTTTCCCAATCTTTTCTAGAAATGAGGTAGATACACATGATTTGCTGGATAACTACAGCTTGTCCATTTAAAATGCTAATGCTTTCATTACTCAATTGCAATGGAAATATCTCCAAAATGCATTACACTTTTTTTCTTAATGATTCATGAACCACAATTATTTTAATAGGCTATAAAACTACAATATAGCCTCATGCAAAATGGCCCAGATAACTCTATTGTTTAATTCTTATGTATGCTTTGGCCAGTTTCTTTCCTTTCTGTTGCCACCAGCGGTTGAGCTTTATTTCTCAATGGCATCAGTGTATCATCCTCTGGAAGTTCCCGTTCCTCCTTCAAACACTGATGTGTTATATATTAAAAAAAATATAGTCAGGATGAGTAGATAAACTGGATTAGATTAAATAAATTAATGCCAAGGAGTTAAGGGGGTCTATTTCCTGCATTCTTGTCTATGTTTTGGCCAGGTAAGATTGCTAAGTGCTTTTTAAAATTTTTGTTTTTTTGATAAATTGTGTAATTTCCATGCTACTACATTACGAAATTCAATCCCTTGAAGATAAAAATCTCTTTCTGAGGAAGGATTGCATTTCACAAGGATTGGAGCATCACTGTTGCTTTAAGCTGACCTCCTGGCATGAATTCACATTATGTCTCTGGTTCATTTTGCCTAACTTAGGCATTCGGGATCTTGCCTGATTTGCCTCAGGGTTGGACAAAATGAAGCTGGGTAAGTAGGGTGTGACATCACTTTTGGAAGAGGTATATTGTTGCTAATAGTCTAACGCAATTTTGTTCTTGCCTGCTAAGTAGTGCTATGGGGCCAGATAAATTTAGCAATGAGAATTTCCCCCCTGATTTGTTTCCATGACAGAGTCTGGGACATTTTTAGCTCAGCTGAATTAAGTAAGGTCTATAGTAAAGGGGACATTCTAGAATGGAATTTTCCCACTGATAGATGATATATTGTAACCACCCACTCATGGGCTAGAGAAAACAGAACTTTCAAAAGTGATAAACTTCCTTGGAATATTTAGGCAGAGAGAAATGTAATCTGGTCACCCCATTTCTTTGATGCAACAGTATGAAACCCATGGACTCTAGGTAGGATCTGGCCCAAGTGCCAAGTAAAAAAGATAATTGATACCTGTCTTGGAAGAGCTTTCTATTCAGTTTCAGAGATGGGGCACACATGGCAAAGAGCCCTACCTAGTTCCTTGTAAGTTCAACCCCAACTTCCCTAAATTAGGGCTGGGAGGACAGTGAAAGCACGCACGTTCTCATGGTAAAGGGTTCTGGCATTCACTTACTTGGCTTGTGCCAACACTCCAATGACTTCTGCATACAGGTCTGCCACAATATGCATATTGCCAGTGTTGGGACCAAGGTACCTAAGTAGGGTATAATTAGACAAGTTAGGGATCCCTGGTCATCGGAAAAAAGCAAACCACTGATTTAGTTTTAAACACCAACTTCAACATTCTAAGGCGAGAAATCATCTTACCCTTCTTTGTATTTAAAGTGCTTGAAAGCCAAGTTAATAACATCATGTATTAAACTGTCTATTACAGGATGAAGTGGAATCTGAAAAAAAAAGGTGGTTCTTAACTCAGAAGGGAATATTAAAGAACAAATCGGTACAGTACTTCCAATAACTATATATGACAATCAATAGCAATCAATAAACATAAGTCATATAACCCAGTATTTGGAATTCAGAAATAATTTTAAAAACTTAGACTTTCACAACCTAAGTAGTTTTTAGATCAATAAATATTATCTAAAAGTAACAATAAATTAATCACCTACCTGTTTCAAAACTTCTATTAATACTAAAGAAAAAATAAAATCAATGGCGAGGTCCCGTCTTTCCATTAAATAATCTCGCTGTTGTTCATCACTGTAAAATTTAAAATATTTACATTAAAGCACACTGAAGGTATTCTCAGAGTAATACAATTCATAAAAAATCTAGGACTCCTCCCTAATAGACTGCAAAACCCATTTTTAAAATTATATAATTGCACTGGTAGATACATGCTAACGTTGCCGGGCGGAGTGGCTCATGCCTGTAATCCCAGCACTTTGGGAGGCCGAGGCGGGCAGATTACCTGAGGTCAGGAGTTTGAGAACAGCTTGGCCCACATGGTGAAACCCCGTCCCTACTAAAAATACAAAAATTAGCCAGGTGGCATGGTAGCCCATGCCTGTACTCCCAGCTACTTGAGAGGCTGAAGCAGGAGAATCGTCTGAACCCGGGAGGCGGACGGAGGTTGCAGTAAGCTGAGATCATGCCACTGCACTCCAGCCTGGGAGACAGAGCGAGACTCCATCTCAAAACAACAACAACAACAACAACAACAACAACAACAAAACATGCTAATGCTCTTTCTATTCTCTGTGTGCTGCAGTGGACAAACATTGGATTTGAAGTCGGAATATTTGACTTCAAATTTAAAATTTTCAATGATGTTAACTTGAGTAGTTATTTGTGAGTCTATCACCTCACCTTGTGGTCTTTTCTAAGGTAGCTTTCAACTCTGCAATTCTACCATCTGTAAAATGTGATAACAACTTGAGACAGGCTACCATACCAGAGGTGGACATTGAAAGATCTCGTGAAAGGGGCTAAACAATGTAAGGAAACAAGAAGGAAATAATATGATCACCAATTTGAGCAGGACTGCAGGGGTGAAGAGGATCGGCATTACTACTTTTCTTTTCTTTCCCTGTCCCTTTTCTCTTACATTTTTTGCCACTTGAGACTTAGTGAAAGGAGGAATGAAGAAGTGAAGGGGTGGTGAGAGAGAAGAGTAAAAGGCAGAAGGAAGAAGAGGTAGGAGAAGTAAAGCAGTCATTTGTGCTCATTTAAAAGTTAGAAGCACGTGGTTGTGGTGACTATGGCCTTATAATATAATTTGAAATCAGGTAGTGTGATGCCTCCAGATTTGTTCTTTTTGCTTAGTCGTGCTTTGGCTATGTGGGCTCTTTTTTGGTTCCATATGAATTTTAGAATTGCTTTTTCTAATTCTGTGAAGAATGATGGTGGTATTTTGATGGGGATTGCATTGAATTAGTAGATTGCTTTTGGCAGTGTGGTCATTTTCACAATATTGATTCTACCTATCCTTGAGCATGGGATATATTTCCATTTGTTTGTGTTGCCTGTGATTTCTTTCAGCAGTGTTTTGTAGTTTTCCTTGTAGAGGTCTTTCGACTCCTTGGTTAGGTATATTCCTAAGTATTTTATTTTATTTTTTGCAGCTATTGTAAAAGGGGTTGAGTTATTGAATTGATTCTCTGCTTAGTCGTTGTTAGTGTATAGAAGAGCTACTGATTTGTGTACATTAATCTTGTATCTGGAAACTTTGCTGAATTCTTTTATCAGTCCTAGGAGCTTTCTGGAGGAGTCCTTAGGGTTTTCAAGGGAAATGATCACATTGTCAGCAAACAGTGACGGTTTGACTTCTTTACTTATATGGATGCCCTTTATTTCTTTCTCTTGTCTGATTGCTTTGGCTAGGCCTTCTAGTACTATGTTAAAGAAGAGTGCTGACAGTAGGTATCCTTGTCTCGTTCCAGTTCTCAGAGGGAATGCTTTCAACTTTTCCCCATTCAGTATTATGTTGGCTGTGGGTTTGTCGTAGATGGCTTTTATTACATTAAGTTATGTCCCTTGTATGCCGATTTTGCTGAGAGTTTTAATCATAAAGAGATGCTGGATTTTGTCTAATGCTTTTTTTTTTCTTTTTTTTTCTGAGGCGGAGTCTCACTCTGTCGCCCAGGCTAGAGTGCAGTGGTGCCATCTTGCTCACTGCAAGCTCTGCCTCCCGGGTTCACGCCATTATCCTGCCTCAGCCTCCTGAGTAGCTGGGACTATAGGTGCCCACCACCACGCCCGGCTAATTTTTTGTATTTTTAGTAGAGACAGGGTTTCACTGTGTTAGCCAGGATGGTCTCGATCTTCTGACCTTGTGATCCGCCCACCTCGGCCTCCCAAAGTGCTGGGATTACAGGTGTGAGCCACTGTGCCCGGCCTGTCTAATGCTTTTTCTGCATCTATTGGGATGAACATGTGATTTTTGTTTTTAATTCTGTTTATGTGGTGTTTACAGCTAACTGATCTTCGACAAAACATACAAAAACATAAAGTAGGGAGAGGGCACCCTTTTCAACAAATGGTGCTGGGATAATTGGCTAGTCACATGTAGGAGAATGAAACTAGATCTTCATCTCTCACCTTATACAAAAATCAACTCAAGATGGATTAAGGACTTAAACCTAAGACCTGAACTATAAAAATTGTAGAAGATAACATTGGAAAAACCCTTCTAGACATTGACTTAGGCAAGGATTTCATGACCCAAAACCCAAAAGCAAATGCAATAAAAACAAAGATAAATAGCTGGGACCTAATTAAACTAAAGAGCTTTTGCACGGCAAAAGGAACAGTCAGCAGAGTAAGCAGACAACCCACAGAGTGGGAGAAAATCTTCACAATCTATACATCTGACAAAGGACTAATATCTAGAATCTAAAATGAATGCCAACAAATCAGTAAGAAAAAAACCACCCCACCAAAAAGTGGGCTAAGGTCATGAGTAGACAATTCTCAGAAGAAGACATACAAATGGCCAACAAACATATGAAAAAATATCTCAACATGACTAATGATCAGGGAAATGCAAATCAAAACCATATGTGATACCAACTTACTCCTGCAAGAACGGCCATAAAAACAAAAAACAAAAAAACCCGTAGGTGTTGGCGTGGATGCAGTGAACACTTCTGCAATGCTGGTGGGAATATAAACTAGTATAGCTGCTATGGAAAACAGTGTGGAGATTCCATAAAGAACTAAAAGTAGAATTACCATTTGATCCAGCAATCCCACTACTGGGTATCTACCCAGAGGAAAAGAAGTCATTATTCGAAAAAGATACTTGCACATGCATGTTTATAGTGGCACAAATCATGATAGCAAAATCGTAAACCAACCTAAACGCCCATCAATCAATGAGTGGATAAAGAAACTGTGGTATATATATATGATCGAATACTATGCAGCCATAAAAAGGAATGAATTAACAGCATTTGCAGTGACCTGGATGAGATGAGATTGGAGACTATTATTCTAAGTTAAGTAACTCAGGAATGGAAAACCAAACATTCTATTGATATGTGGGAGCTAAGCTATGAGTATGCAAAGGCATCAGAATGATACAATGTGGGCTGGGCATGGTGGCTCACGCCTGTAATCCCAGCACTTTGGGAGGCCAAGGTGGGCGGATCATGAGGTCACGAGTTCAAGACCAGCTTGGCCAACATAGTGAAACCCCGTCTCTACTAAAAATACAAAAATTAGCCAGGCACAGTGGTGCATGCCTGTAGTCCCAGCTACTTGGGAGGCTGAGGCAGGAGAATCACTTGAACCTGGGAGGTGGAGGTTGCAGTGAGCTGAGATCATGCCATTGCACTCCAGCCTTGGTGACAGAGTGAGACTCTGTCTCAAACAAACAAACAAAAAAGAATGATACAATGGACTTCGGGGACTTGGGGGGAAGAGTGGGAGTGGGGCGAGGGATAAAAGACTACAAATATGGTACAATGTGTACTGCTTGGGTGATGGGTGCACCAAAATCTCACAAATAACCACTAAAGAACCTACTCATGTAATCAAATACCACCTGTACCCCAATAACGTATGGAAAAATAAATAAATGTTTAAAAAAGTTAGAAGCAGAATCAGCACTGTCAGAAGAACAGGAAGGCAGTCCCTCTACCCCATTTTCTGCTTGACTAACACACTGATTGAGGGCTCATTTGGAATTGAACAAAGACAGATGAAATTACTGCTGGGCTCCTTGGCACAAGAAGTGGCCTAGAGCACTGACTCTGGTGTGGAACAGTCTGGCATAAAATTATGCCTCTTCTATTTATCGGCAATTTCTCCATCCACAAAATGTGAATAATAGTACTTACATAATAGTTTGAGAAGATAAAACATGTAAAGTATTTAGCATAATTTCCCAAACACATAAATGCTCAATAGTATATATTAAATAAAACCAATGAGGAGGGATGACAGGATTTAGACTTGCCAGGAAGATCTTTTCAAAATAAATCAAGACTATTTTAAATCTGGAATGTTTTTCTCTTTAGTCAAAAGGGAATAAGAGAAAATAATGTGATATTTAAGATATAAAGAAGACCTTCTGGAGTGCTCCGTAACTTTGAGCAAGTCAAATTAAGGCTGGTGGATGACAGAACACGTTAAGAAGGAACTTGCATGTTTATCTTTCAAGGAGTAAATGTATCAACAGAGTAGGAACTCATTCTTTCAGGATCATTTATGAACAGCCCTGCCAGGAGAAAGAGCTGTGAACAAAACCATCTATCTAAAGTCCTTCAAGACCCACTGGAACTAGTAAGCGGCACTGCGAGCTAGGGGAAAGGAAAATCTACGCAGCTGCATTAAAAAGGAGGGCACTCAGAAATCAGGCTTTATATCCATTATATTATAGAATAAGGAGACAGGAAGTTGGAAAGACCAAAAGGAGGGAGAACTCCCAGAGATGGCCAGCAGCAGTAGAGAGAGTATTTTTGTGCTGGATGCTAAGGGTCTTTACAAGTGGCCAGAGGAACCTGAGAAAGTAGCAGTTCTTGGCAGAAAAAAAAATGTAGACCTTTGATTCTATTTTATTTAATAAGCCAAATTATGTTTTCAAATCAAAGTAAGACATATACATTTCTAATAATGAATTCAACTTTATTGCTGGTTTGCAGTCTAACTGCCAGGAGCCAGAGGCATTTGACAGATTTATTTGGCAGTCCAAATGCTGATACTGTACTAATCTCAGAAATCACAACCCAATGTGCATCCCTGACATCTATTTTCAGTAGTTTATGCTCCTCCTTAAAGTCCCCCCAACCTTTTTTTCCTAGTAGCAGAAACTCACATTTAGCTACATCATACCCTAGAGAGCTTCATTCATTTGGCTGTTTTCTAAGCACATTTTCTCTCTTATTTTAAAAATTCAAGCATTAACTAAAATGCTACTAAGTCAAATTTTACTGTCCTGATTCTTTATCTGATCTCAGTACTTACTCTGATCTCCTGAAAATAATCAGTAACACAATTTTAAAAACTATAATTTTTAATCCATAAAGAAATCAATTCATGAAAAATCTAATTTCAGCAACTAAATTCTGACAAAACAGAGGAACAAAACTAAAACTCAATTCAACTCACTAAAAACTGTCCCACTCCCTGCCCCTGGGAAGGTTTAATATCTGTTCATAAGACAACGTGTAATATGGAAAAAATAATAAAATGATCCTCTTAATTTCTTAATCACATGGTCTGAACCATTTTTCAGATAAACAATTTAAATTCTATTTTTAAAACCTGATAAATTAAAAAAATATTCATGAGGAGAGGCTGCTAATGGGTACAGGATTTGGGGGTGATAAAAATGTTCTGAAATTAGAGTGGTAATGGTTGTACAACCCTGTAAATATACTAAAAACATTGAATTATATACTTTAAAAGGGTGAATTTTATGGCATCTGAGTTATATCTAAAAATTCTAAAAATTTCCTTCTTCACTAAAAAAAATTCAATATGAAAAAGTTATTAATCTCTCTCCCAAACAAAATTATATGATTAAATCTTGCATAAATTCAAGCACATTATAAAAGCAGATTATAAATTTTGTTGAAGTGTAACATGGTAATGTTACAATTCTTCGATTTCAAAAGAAGTCTTTTGAAACAGTATTAGGACTTTCAAGAAAAATGAGAGAAATAAATCATTCACAAAAAGTTAATGTCTGATTTTCTGGTTGATTAATTTCAGTTTACAGACTTTAAAAGTATTTTTTTAATTGGAATAATCCATTCATGTGGAGAAATCTAACTACTTTTTAAAATAATCTTTTATTTTTTTTAAAAAAGGTAAGTGTATTAATCTTTCTTATATTCACTGCCTTGCTATAGGTTGACTAAACATATGAAATTATATGTGCTTACCTAAAATATGGGGAGGACACACATTAATGAGAATCTTAAGTTTTACAGATGCTGATATGCTCCTGGAGCAGCAAGTTCCATTTTTCAAACCCACAGGAAGAAGGGAACAGAGAATAAATAAACAAAATACTCAGCTGGAAGGAGGAGTTGGAGATGGTGTCACCTAACTTCCTTGTTTTGCTCACAAGGAGGCTGAGGTACAGAGAGGCGGGGAGCTGCCCAAAGTCACATGGCTAAATAGTGGCAGCGCCAGGACTACCACTAACGTCCAGTCCAGCGTCCTTCCCACTACAGTACACTGAGCACTCAAGGTTACTGGAACGAGGACTAAAATATCTTGGCATGTCACGCAAGGCCTGCAGTCAGCATTCTGCTTTGGGTGTAGACTCAGTGGGAGAGGGCAGAGGAAAGAAGCTGGCAAGAAAGTGACCTGCGGCCCTCACACCTGTCTCCACCAAAGTTGAAATAAAGCTGTGTATGAATTTTCAACCCGTGACGGCTGGCAGTGACTCGGTGCTCCAAATGGGTTACCTGCTACAGACACAGGGCCCCTGCAGCACCTGCTAGGCATCCTTGTGAAGAGTCAGGAAGACCCAATTGCCTTGTAACTCTAATTTTGATTTATGTTTCCTGAAAACAAAACAAAATAAAACCATGATCCTTACACAAAAGAAATGTACCTTTTTGATTTATTGCTTGTTCTTGGTCTGTATTCATGTGATTCATCCTCAATGCCATTTTGCCTTTTATACCAGTCAAATAATGTACGTAGAATGGAAGGTAGGCAGTACTCAGAAAGGGAGCTCATTGAGCTGATGACCTATGGAGGAAAATGCAGGTGATTAGAACACTGGTAGCACTGCCAATTACTGAGAAACTTTTTATTTCACAAGTAACCCCAAGCACTACTCACTAAAATATTTTCTTCCGTATCACAGTCCTTTCTTTCATAATCTTTATTAGTACATTCCCAAGAGCCTGTCTCTTAATGGTGACAAATGTTCCCCATATAAGAATAATTTTGTAGTTCAAGAAAGTTAATTACTTTGACTCCCTTTCATTCTAGAAATCAGATGTTAATTGCATACAGGTTATTCATGGAACTGCAAAGATATTATGTTCCCACGTTCATCTGCCTAAAGTAGATGAATGCTTCTTCCGTCCTAAAAAGTTTGTTGTATAAATATATGAATACAGTTATATTAATAATTTACATGATATAAACAAATCTGCCCCCATCACCAAATAACCTAAGTGGTAATAATAATGTATGGTTTTGGACAATAATTATTCATTCATTAATTTGAAGTATGCCCCAAATTAGACTCAAAATATAAATGGGCAGCAATAATTTACCCCCTGTTACATTAAAGGCAAACTTCTCCCTTTTTCTTTAAAGAACAAATGTGCCTTTGGTAGAATTGTTATTCTAATTTCCTTATCTGGAAAGAGTCCTGATTTTTTAACTGATTACTATGAAAAAACACTTCAATCCATATCTCATTACTCTATGCAAAAGTTCCCACAAAATGCCTCATAAATTTAAGTATAAAACCTAAAAATATAAAACTCCAAGAAAACATAGGATAAAACCTTTGTGACTTTGTATTAGGCAAGGATTTCTTAGGTACGGCCCCATAAGCAAAGTCCATGATAAAATTTCATATAATGAAACTCTTCAAAACCAAAAACTTCTGCTTTTAGAAGAATTCAGTTAAGAACGTGATAAGGGACAAACCACAGAGTGGGAGAAAATATTTGCGAAACACATGTCTGACTAAGGCCTTGTCTCCAGAATATGTAAAACTACAATGAAATAGGTTTTAACTAGCTAATCAACAAACTGTATAAGCAAATTATAACACCCAGAGTTGATGAGCAGTGATAAAGTGGATATATTCATATACCGCTGATAGAAAAAAACAGGCATAACATCTCTGGAAATACATATCAAGAACCTAATAAAAATCATTCTCAGGAAGGCCACTCTTAGAATTTATCTCAAGTCCATAATTAAAGATAAGTAAGAAGGTGCAGGACAGCATTATTTATTATAGCAAAAGGATGGAAACAACATAAATGTCCAACTACATGTAAATGCTTAATAAGATGTGGAATTTGGTGTGGACTATTTCTGAAACCATTAAAATCATATTTTAATATAAATATAAAAATATGACATGAAAATGTTCATGATATGGTAAATGAAAAAAATGAAGAATCATTTAATTGGTATGATTCCAATTTGGTAGAGATACTATGTAAGTATACATATGCAGAAAACAGGACCAGAAGGAAACATACTAACATATACAGTGCATGTGAAAACCAGGGGTTCTTAGGTCAGATCACTAGAGGGAGAAGGAGGCTGGGAATTTAAGAGAAATGAAGATGAGAGTTTACCTGGGACTATTTTAGAAAGGGTAGAAATTTGAGATGAGACCCAAGAAAAAAAAAAGCAAAGACTCAAGGTAGAAAAAGCCTTTAGTAATGAAGGTATAAAGTAACTGTTGATGATTATCACAATTGATGTGACGAAGGTTTTGAGTGAAATGAAAGAAGAAATATCTGACTGGTATGAAGACTTTATTTTGCCAGAGTGAAGGAACATAATGCTGAAAATTTTTCTTCTCTAGAAAATGAGAAGACTCTAAAGATTTTTGAATAGGGACATAAGCCCATACAAATTGTGTATGGGGAGGCTGAATCCCCGAAACAGTGGGGTGATGTGGAAGCAAATTCACACACATGCTTGAATTGCATGAGGTGATGGCAGTGATTCCAGGCATTCTGTGATCTCGGCCTGAGAAGCAGAGATGGCAGAAGAAATGGAAATCCTTAGTTAACTCACAATATTTCTGCAGTTAAGCAGGCCAGGCTTCACTTCCTTTTATAAAGCAGGAAATGAGAGCAAAGGGAGCTAAAGTGCTTTGTGTCAATAGGATTTTCCACTGTCACCTTTAAAAGAAACCTTAAGATTGAACAAAATATTTATTGCTTTCTTTCTCACATTCTACCTCTTCATAGCCTACTTCATGCTGTCTCTCCTATAATGATGGTTATATGTACACATACAAAATTGTACATTATCTTTAGTTATGAGTTAATATAAGGTAAAAATAAATAGGCTATTGCATTCAGCCTGCCCTGTTAACCTAGTCAGCATAAACTTTTTAAAACTGAAGAGCAATCTAATTATTTAAAGAGTCACCCTTCCCTTGACTCTAGTGAAATCCACAGCCAAGATATATTTTTCCTGCTGTGGTCATGAATGTAACAGCAGTAACTTTTCAGAAGAAAGCTAATCATGATGTGGCAAGGTAGTAATTCACTAATTCTTTCTAAAGTTATCCCAACATGAGAAAGGATATTTACTTTCCTAAGTCACCAACATCTAAAATGTTTTGAATTGAGAAATGAAGGACATTCCTCCCATAGAAGAAAAAGGGATCAGAATTCAGAGTTTCTGACTATAGGATGACTATCTTAATTATTACATAGGTAACGAAATTTCAAAGCATTACAGTTATATTTCAATAATTTAAAAATACTTGTGTAAATCTGCCGAATCTAAGGAGACATGATGACTAAACGTTCATGTGGTATGCTGAATAGTATCTTGGAACAGAAAAAAGATATCAGAGAAAAAGAAAGGAAATACAAATAAAGCACAGTAGAGTTTAGTTAACAATAATGTGCATGGAAACTGCATCCCTTCCCCAACAGCTTGCCCTACACATCTCTTCATCTATATCCTTTGCAATCTCCTTTATAGTAAACCACTAAAAAAGCCCAACACATAAACCAATAATGTACCTATGCTGGTTTCTTAGTTGTGACAAAAGTATCATGGCAGTGTAAGATGCTACAGCAGTAGGGGAAACTGGCAACTGCCTGAATTATCTTTGCAACTTTTCTGCAAATCCAAAACTATTTCAAAATAAAAAGTTTATTCAAAAAATACTTGTGTGGGATATTTATAAGTTCCAATATTCACTACAGACCCATAAAAGAGATGGAAACTTACGTTTGACTCCTAAACATCTCTGGGCAATGCATGCAATGTTCCGCTACCTCACGTATGTGGAACCCCCATTCTCCATAGAGAACTTCCACAGTGTTCATCAGACTTCATCTATAATAATTTCTTAAAATAATTTTTTCTCCCCCATTAAAAAGTCACCCTGAATCCATTCTTGGTGTTAGATCTACTGGGCATACTTTCCATGGCAAAACACTGAAACCATCTTAGAAGGGATGAAAGGTCAGCATGGGGTGGATGTGTGTGTTTTTCCATCTTTCTGTTACTGCCCTTCTGAGCCCAGGCTTTCAGGAAGGAAGGGTGGAATTTGCAAAGACCTGGCCCTCAAAGCTCAGGAAGGGAGGAAGGTCTAGCTGGCTTCTTGGTTACTCAACTCCTTCATTTACGGGAAGCAGAGCCAATGGTAAGATGAATTCTAGCTCTGTGCTCCTGATGAAAGAGGGCAGGCCCATTTACAAAGATGTTCTTGTTGCATTTAAATGATCATATTCTTCCACCACAGATGAGCTAGTGAGCTAGGTACTGGGCAGCATGAAGAGATGAAGTGCACAGAATCACAGAACTATTTCATACTTGTGTTTTCTTTTTGGGGGGGATACAGAAGAAAACTAAATGTACTTTGTAAATGTTTTAATGTTTACTTTGGCAGTTTATGTATAAATAGGCCAAAAGAGACTGTTATGCTGCAGCTAAGACATTGATTTTTCATAAGCATTTTATTATACTTGTTAAACACAAAGAAGGAAACTTTACATATAAGTGTTTGAATAATTACTCAGTGGAGTCATTCCATATTTTATAGTAATAAGACTGGCTTCTCATAAATGGAACATTTAATGAATAACTTTAAAGTAACTGCACTGATGGTTTAATTTCTCAAACAAATTCAAGTGGTCAAGCAACTCTGAGGGCCACGATACTCACTGTGTAATACCATAAAATGCTGATATCTTAATTTCAAATGCAATTGATTTATACTTGATCACATATCATACTATTGCTAGATTATAGTATTTGATGAGTAATGACAAAGATTTAAGAATAGTTTCATAGAAAAACTATCATAAAAATCTATACATTAAATATATTTTTTCATTCAAGTTAGGAAAAGATTCTTTGATTTTAACATCTTAGTTCATTTCATAGAACAGTGTTCCACTAGAGAATAATTTAAGCAATGCTGACTAACACTAATGTAAATCCAATGCCAGTTAAATTGTTTTCACTCTTAATTGCTTACATTCTTCATCTGCTTCCTTTTCCGGAAAATTACTACTACCAAGATGGTAGAAAGTGATTTTAGCTCAGTTATAGAGGTGTGAATATGTTTAACCATGTGTTTCCTGTTTACAGATAGTATTTTAACATATTAAGAAATAAAGTAAACAGTACATAAGTACACAAGTACACAAAAGTATGTAAGACATAACATCTGGAAGAAAACCTTAACTGAAGTTACTTAGAATGTTTGGGCAAATGATCTGCAATTCACGGATATGACACTAGTTAAGAATATAAGTCACATTCAATTGCAAATAGTTACAGCTTAATGTTCTCAGAACCCAACATGTGAGACTGACCACTCACGTGCCATGTTTTCATAGTTTCTCTAGTGTATGGGATGATCAAATGGTCTTGGGTTCAAGTTACAACTCTGCCTCTTATAGCTGTATAAGCTTGGCATGCCACCATTTCTCTGATGCTTTGTGTTCTCAGCTGTAAAATGGGACTAAATACTTACCTCATTGGGATTTTAAGAGGACAAATGAGATGCTATAAAATGTGGGGCACATAATAAACCTTCCAAAACGTGTTTCCTTCTTTCATTTCCAAATATAAAAAGAGGAGCATTAAAAAAAAAAGACAAAAAATGACTGTGATGAGATCACAGGCTAAGTTAATAACAGAATAAGTAACAGAATTTGCTGTCAGGATTTTATTCACCAGAGCTGAAGAAATGTCACTTTCTAAGTATATTGTGGGAACCTGAAAAGCCCCACCTATCCCGTGTCCAAGCACAAACTCCCAGGGTCTTCATTAGAACCCTTGCAACTTAGTTTGTGCTCCCATTCTTTTCTGACTCCAGCAGATGTAAATACAAAGCCTTTTGCCTGGCACCTTGCAAATGCTTGCATTAGAGGTCACTGAGCAATGTCTGTCCTGCATTAGACCCTTGAGAGAAAGGTAGCAAACATCTGGCTCCCTGAGTTTGCTGCAGGCAACAGCTCACTTCAAAGCCAATGAGAAAGGACACTGAGGATAGTAACTCATGACTATTCTGGAATCAGAATCAATCAATTGAATAAAACCAATTATTAACTCAGGATCCTCAACCACTCTGAGAAAAGTGTTGAGTCCAAATACAAGTGGGTTGTGACAAATGGACACAACCCTCTGCAAGAAGGCACAGTGTGAAGCTCCTGTACTTCATTTGGTATAAGAGCGTTCTGTAAAACACATGTAGCCCTCATATGATCCTGCTCTCCCCTTTCTCATCTAATTCTCAATTATCTGTCCTTCTTCCTGACAGATTCTCAATCACCCATGCAATGCTGATGCTTCCTCTTCCTGCTTCACTGCCAACTCTCTTCTTCTCTTTCTCCTTCTTCTTTTTTTGAGATGGAGTCTCACCCTGTTGCCCAGACTGGAGTGCAGCGGCACAATCTCGGCTCACCGCAACCTCTGCCTCCCAGGTTCAAGTGATTCTCCTGCCTCAGCCTCCCGAGTAGGTGGGACTACAGGCACACACCACCACGCCCAGCTAATTTTTTTTTTTTTTTGGTATTTTTAGTAGAGATGGGGTTTCACCATGTTGGTCAGGCTGGTCTCAAACTTCTGACCTCAAATGAGCCACCTGCCTCAGCCTCCTAAAGTGCTGGGATTATAGGAGTGAACCACTGCATCTGCCCCCAACTCTCTTCTTGATCCCTGAAATCTGATTTCTGTCCTTACCACATTATTGGCACCTTTATTTGAAAAATCAGCAGGGACAATTCAATGGCCAACCAATGGCCTTTTTTGCAATAATTTCCCTTGAAATCTCCTGAGCAAATGACAGTATTCACCAGGTTCTCCTGGAAAGGATTTCTTCCCCAGAATCCTATGATGTTGCCCTGTCTTAATTAGCTTCCTGTACTTTCTCTTATCTTCTATGCTGTTCCTCATGAAATGCCAAAGCATAGTAGGACAATTCATCTGTGACAATAAGGATCTGAATTCTGATTGCTCTGACACATGCTCCTTTGCAGAGTAATCAGACTTTATTATGCAAAGAGAAAATAACTTCCACTTACTGTATGAGACTGTTTTAAAAGTTGAAATAATACTTCAAACAGAAAAACGTTGTACAGCATACAATTTTTGGTATTATTTAACACACTGTATGTTTATATCATCATTAAATACTACATAAGCAAAGGTCTAAAAGCCAAGGGCAGAGCAAATCAACAAGCAAGCATTTGCATGTAGCTGGAAGGTATGTGAAAGAATATTCGTTTCTGACTTCATTCATCAGCTAGAGTTTTCATTTCTGAGAGTAACTGTATCTAGTGGCTGTCATTAATACAATCTCCAACAGGTAAGGGTCACAAACTCCCTCAAGTAAGAGTTATTTTGGAGTGTTGCTTTTTCACTTTTAAAAATGGGCTAATTTGATCATCACCCACCCAGGTCCACACTCATCACGGTTGGATGAGTAGTTCTTTGTTGTTGGCTATTGTTTCTTTGGAGAATCTGAAATAAAATGCTGTGGACTTTTATTGTAAAAAGATGTCTGTACAACGAAGAAAACCACTTGAAGGTAAAATGGTGAGCTCACATGCCTTTCATTCATAGATGCTCTCCACAGATGCCAGATAAGGAACTCATCACTGGTTCCATGATGATGTTCTAGCACGCTGCTTTGTTATTTAGGTGCTACCAATCATAATCAGCCATTATAACTTAGCTTGTGAAAGCAAGCTTCAAAGTATTTAACATTAGTCCATCGACTATGAAAATGCACTCTACACATCCATGAATAGCCATTGCAGCAAAAGCCTTCCTCAAAGCCACTTCCAGTGAGCTCCTAGCTGCTAACCTCCAGTTCTTCCTGGTCTGCATCTTCCGTGATGTCCCTGCATCAGCTGCTGTGATGGGCCATCCCTGCCCTAGAGAGCACTATCTCTAGACTTCTCCCACTTTCCAAACTACCCTTTTTCTAGCCATTCTTTTGTAGATCCCACCTCCTGATACTAAACTCTTTATGACGTTCTTTACTCATGTGCTCTAGTCTCTATTAGTGTTTGTTGAGTGACCACATAATAAACTGAACCCGTTATTTTTCTTGAGATATTTCACCTTCCCTGAAAACTCAGTATGCATAACGGATTTACAGCCTTCTCTTGTCTTCTGCCCCCAAGTATAGTCTCCTCTGCTTGAAGAGCTCATAGCCCATAGAAAATAATCTAGACCCCTCAGCACGGCTCCTACTACCCACTGCAATGGGCTCAGTCCACCTTTCCACCCTCATCCCCAGCACTCTGCTCTTTTCACCTTCAACTTCTCCTTTGTCTGTGAGACCTCTGCTGCCTGGCATACCCTGGCCCAATTTGTTCATCTGGATAAAAGGCTTATTTTAAATGTCACTGCTCCTTGGTTGCTTCTTGTAGCACACACTTGTGTACCTTCCTAGCATCATTAACTGCTCCTTTATCTGAGTTCCTAGAGCACTTGATACAACCTCTATTATAGCGTTTACATTGCCACTTTATTTGTGTAGATAACTGTCTTCCTTCTGGGATTGAGAATTCCTGGAGGACAGGGCTCTGTCTTATTCATTTTTGTGACTTCAGCACCTTGCACAGATCCTAGTATGTGTCAGGCACTCATTGTTTGTTTAATTGAATGGAAATCGCTCCAAATCATGCTTAAAACTACAGTTATCCTTTGTGTCTCCTTTTCTTAACCAATGTTTATCCTTCTTATATAATTTTGCTTATAATCATCCTTTCTTATAGTCTCACTGCCTCCATTTTAGTTTAGGCCCCTTTAGCTTAGAATCTTTATCAATGCCATGCTCCCCAAATGCCTTAGGTCTCTTCATTACTGCCTTCATGACCATTGTCTCCTTAAGGCTAACATCAAGTTGACAACTTGATACTGGTATGCATACAGCCCCATCCCACTGGCATTAAGATCTTCCACAATCTGATCCCTTCCTACCTCTGCTGCCTGATCTCTTTTTTAACTTCCCCCAGACTGTAGGAAATGTTTGTTTATAATGGAAAACTAAAGCATACCTCTCAAGGGGTTATCTGATTCTGAGTCTATGGGGGCTCTATACCTGTCAATGCCTTTGAGCTATTTTAAAACTGTATAAATGGTAGATACCTGATAGCAATGCAAAATAATTCTTGTCTATAGACATGAAAAACTGTCCAGTGAAGGTTCAGTGGACTTCCCTCCCCCATATGAAAGAAGCCAGTTTTGCCTCTGCTTGCATTCATTTCAATGATGATTTATAAATGTGTCTGTTTTTTGGAATTTAACTGGTTGTAACATCCTGCACTAATAACAAGTTAAATAAAATGTTTAATACAGGTTCATTTTATATCTCTATGTGAGTCATATTTTTGCCTGTTTTTGAAGATTATCCTTTAACAATACATGCCTTCTGCATCAACTAAATTGATCAATTTCTAGGTTCCTCAAAGATAACTGATAGTGTCATTTTTCTGTTCAGGACCTTTGCATAAAATGTTCCTTTCTTCTGAAATTTCCTATCTTCCTCACCATCAACACTCAGCAAATCCTATCGATTCTACTGCTTTAGGCACCTGATAGATCTTGTTCTCATCTAGAAGGCATTTTCTAGCTAGGCACCTGGTCCTGAGGCATGTGTCTTCTGTCCCTGAAGTCTCAGCATATTTACTGTCCACACCATTCATGCGGCACTTCTTACAGATGCAGGCCTATGTCAAGGCTGGTTGTGCACTGCCTGACCCTCTTCCAGATCTGGAGCTCCTGGAATGTGAAACACATGCCTGGGGACCACATTCTTACATCTCTTTGTCTCATATAAAACTTTGTGTGTATGTATATACATATACACATGCACAGTGTTTGCTAAATTACTTTATTACCAGAACGATTTTTAGTTCCTTTTACTCGCTAAGCCCTGACAGTTACTATAGTAATTTAAAATAAATAGTGATAGTATATACATCTTCAAATGCTGTTGGAATTCTCTTCTGCCTTTATTGATTCTTGTTACTGGTATGACTTTATCACTAGCATGGACCAGAAGGGATAGCCCATACTGCTCTGAACCTCTGCTGCCTGCTCCATGAAGGCCTCCCTGACTCCTCAGGGCAGGGTGAAGTTTGCTCTCCTGAGGCTCACACCAGCTTTAGCTTACTTACTAGTCTGCGGTTATCATTTATCTGATTTTAGTTCTATTTTTCTCTCCAACAAGACTCCAGTGGTGGGGCCTCTAGGGCAGGCACTATGCTTCCTTCCTGTTTGTTTCCATGAGTTGGCATAATGCTTGGCACATGGTTGCCAGGAGGTAGGTGCTGTATAACAATGGAAAAAAACTCATATGCATGAAGTTTGTGAAAAGTGAAATTCTGGAAATGAGGGCACAAATTCCTAGTTCTCCAATGTGTAAAGCATTCACTAGTATATTTCTCCTACTAACACTGAGCTTTAAAAATCCTGTTTAGACATCTTGTCATTTATAAATTTTTTTTTCCAGGTTTCTTCTTTACTTTTATTTTTATTTTTTGAGACAGAGTCCCACTCTGGAGTGCAGTGGTGCAATCTCAGCTCACTGCAACCTCTGCCTCCCAGGTTCAAGCGATTCTCCTGCCTCAGCCTCCCAAGTAGCTGGGATTACAGGCACGTGCCACCACGTCTGGCTAATTTTTGTATTTTTAGTAGAGATGGGGTTTTGCCATGTTGGCCAGGCTGGTCTCCAACTCTTGAGCTCAGGTGATCCACCCGCCTCGGCCTCCCAAAGTGTTGGGATTATAGGCGTGAGCCATTACGCCAGGCCCTTCCAGGTTTATTCTTACAGAGTTGGAGTGTAATTAGGTTAAATTTAGAAATACTAAACCAATAAAATTATGAGTGTAAAATTATAAAATATAAAAGAAAACATGAAGTTTTAGCTTCTAAATATATATGTATATTTAAGTTCAAACTGGAAAACTGGCAAATTTGAGGAGAAACCCACAGTGGGAAAGAAAAAGGTACAGAACTGTAAATAGTTCTACTTTGGGCATTTTGGCTAAATATCTAGTGGATACATCTAGCTGTTACCCAATAACAGCTTTTCTTCTTTTTCTTTTCTTCTTCCTTAGGTATAAAATACCCCATTTTTAGACAGACACATAGTCACCCAAAGTAAAAATTTCTCCAACTTTCTTATAGCTAGATGTGGCCATGTGATTGACATCTGGCTAATTGGATATAAGTAGAAATGGTATATGCTATGTTGGAAAGTTTTGTTTTTTGTTTTTCTATAATTCTTTTTCCATTTCTCCTTCTGGCTGCCTGGAATACAGATGCAATGGCCAAGCTCTAGCAGCCATACTGAGCCTTGAGAATGTAAGCCATACATAAGAAAGAAAAAATAATCTTGCTCAAGAAGATTTTACTTTATTTGCCATTTTTAGCCAAAGCTAATCGTAACTGATAAAAGATTTTAGATCCTTTACCTGCTGAAAACTTCCCTCTGAACTCTCATCAACCTAGTTTTTAGAAACAAAGATTATGGAGTAAAAAGTACAGGCTGTATTGTCAGAAACAATAAATTACAGTCTTGGCTCCTTCAGGTTTTAGTCATATAATATTGGGAAACTTCTGAGACTCACCATTATTATCATCTCTATATTAAATATAATATCATAGTAAATATAATGTTATATATCCTATAGATATACTTAATATTAACATAATAGTATATTAATATTAATACAATAGTATATTTAATGTTAATATAATTTAACTTAACATAATATTAATATATTATATTTAATGTTAGTATAATTTAATATTATATTTAATATTACTATATTATATTTAATATAGAGATAATACCTTCTTGGAGTTGCCGGAAGGACTGAGTGATGTCAGGTGAGATAATATGAGAAGGGGCTGGGTAAACTATAAAGTATTACATGAATTTTTTTTGCTTCTATTTCTAGCAAGAAGAAAATGAATCATGGGCTGGTTAGGTAGAGGAGTAAAAAGGGCCATTAGGATTAGGCAGTGAAACAGTAGATACCCAGCTCTATATACCCTGTTGTTCATGCCAGTGACATTTAGAAGAAAGAACTTGATACAAATATCATTTAAACAGGAACCAACTGTATGTTGTTCAAAGGATGCACTTAGCATAGTACCTATCACATATAAGTACTAAATAAATGCTATCTCTACTATTACAACTACTCCTACAATTATAGCAATGGAGTCTGAACCACTCAAGGTGGCATCTCCAGCATATTCTTTTCCCATAGACAGACTTCTGTGGCAACCCAGATTAAAATCCTACTGTTTGGAATAAAATTATATAATTTGAATGTTTAATGCCAAAGGACTAAGAGACCTTGCTATATTCATGGCCTTACCATTGGAACTGAAATTCTTATAGTTTGTTGGTTGAAACAGCAGATGAGCACTGTTTTAGTGCTGCTGAGATTGGTAATTGATAAAGAACAAAAATGTACTCATCACAGTTCTGGAGGCTGGGAAGTCCAAGATCAAGTCACCAGCAGGTTCAGTGTCTGGTGAAGGTTCGGTCTCTACTTCCAAGATGGCTCCTTGAACACTGTGTCCTCACATGGAGAAAGGACCAAAAGAGAGGAGCTCCCTCTGTCAAGACCTTTTATAAGAGCACCTAATCCCATTCACAAGGGAGGGGCCCTCATGGGAAAATTACCACTTAAAGGCCCTACCTCTTGATACTATCGCATTAACAGCAGCTGAATTTTGGAGGGTACACATTTGAACCACAGTAAGCACCTTCAAAAGCTATTATGCTTTGCCAACTTTTTCCCCACTGAATCTACAGGTGGACCAACTTTAGTCAAGTTTCTCTATGGCTTTACATTAGTCTGTTCTCACACTGGTAATAAAGACATACCAGAAACTGGGTAATTTATAAAGGAAAGAAGTTTAATTGGCTCACGGTTCTGCATGGCTGGGAGGCCGCACAATCATGGCACAGGGGTGAATGAGGAGCAAAGTCACGTCTTACAATGGCAGCAGGCAAGAGAGAGCATATGCAGGGGAACTCTTCTTTATAAAACCATCAAATCTCATGAGATTTATTCACTATCACGAGAATAGCATGGGGAAGACTGGCCCCCCATGATTTGATTACCTCTCACTGGGTCCCTCCCATGACACGTGGGAATTATGGGAGCTACAATTCGAGGAGAGATTTGGGTGGGGACACAGCCAAACCATATCAGGCCTGAAAGTCTTGCTATCACTTTAAAACTGGACTAGATTTTGTGGCTTGTCCTCTCTCACAGTTCATTTGTGAGTTTATGATGTAATGATCAGAGGACAATCCTATGTGACCTATTTGAAAGTTCTTAGTGACCATCTTACTATTGATTCACACTTAAAGTGTCTTTAATACATAGAGATATGTTACAGGGCAGGGCTTCTCAAGCATTAATGTGCATGTGAGTCACCTGGGAGTTTTGTTAGGTGGCGGGTGCAGCAGTTCTGGGGCCAGGCTGACAGTCTGCATTTCTAGCAAGCTCCCAGGTGATGCTGATGACACAGATCCATGGACAACACTTGGAGACGCAAAGTTAAAAGTGATATAGCTAATTAAGTGACAAAGGTGGGATTTAAACCCAGGTTTGTCTAATTCCAAAGGTCATGTCTTTTCCACAATACTGAGATTCAGAAATAGAAAGCTGAGTAACAAATAAGAAATTGTGTTTAAGCCTAGTTATTTGGGATTACTATGATCTGCAAAGTTAAAATTTAGAACGATTTTCTCCGAGGATAAAGAGAGGTATATTAAGCTGGAGAAAAATGTTTTTGAAGAAAGGACAGTGATAATTTAATAAGATAAAGAGACAAAGAATATAAAATAGAGCGGAAAGCTAATAAAAGACAGGTGATAAGTATTTACTTTTTTTTTTCGAGATGGGGTCTCACTGTTACCCAGGTTTGAGTGCAGTGGCGTGAACTCGGCTCAACTGCAACCTCCACCTCCTCAAGTGATCCTCCCACCTCAGCATCCTGAATAGCTGGGACCACAGGCATGTGCCACTATGCCTGGCTAATTCTTTTGTATTTTTGATAGCAGCAAGGTTTCGCCATGTTTCCCAGTCTGGTCTCGAACTCTTGGGCTCAGGAGATCCACCTGCCTCGGCCTCTCAAAGTGCTGGAATTACAGATGTGAGTCACTGCGCCTAGCACTATTTATTCTTTTTTTTTTCTTATTATACTTTAAGTTTTAGAGTACATGTGCACAACGTGCAGGTTTGTTACATATATACACATGTGCCATGTTGGTGTGCTGCACCCATTAACTCGTCATTTAACATTAGGTATATCTCCTAATGCTATCCCTCCCCCTTCCCTCCACCCGACAACAGGCCCTGGTGTGTGATGTTCCCCTTCCTGTGTCCATGTGTTCTCACTGTTCAATTCCCACCTATGAGTGAGAACATGCGGTGTTTGGTTTTTTGTCCTTGTGATAGTTTGCTGAGAATGATATTTATTCTTAAAAAGCCACAACTTGCCACATTTCCAAAATGGTAACCCCAAATATCATATACCGTATTCACCAAGGGTCTCTGACCACCTCGGCACCTGCCAGGTGACAACAACAATGGACAATGTGACAAGAGAAGATAGTGTCATGGCACAAAGAGATGAGGCCCATCTTCCATTTCACCAGCATTCTGGAAAATGGCTAGCTTGGCTGGCAATAGACCTAGCCCAGAGCCACGCCACCCTTGCAGGGCTGGCTGTGAGCATAAACCTGTGAGGTCTCCTGCACAGAACAGCTCATAAAATAGAAAACAAAGGATTTTGTCTGTACAGTCATGGTGTTTCTGGATCATACAAGTCTAAATTTGTACAGCCAGGGAGACTTCCTCTGGATTTCATATTAAAGGCAGTTTCAAAGCCCAACAGAAAGTGTATACACTGTGTGGTTTTCATTAGACCATAAAAACACCGTACTAGCACAAGCCAGGGAATATCTAGCAGTATTTTGTATCTGACGTTGGCACCAACTGAGGTTTTTGAAGAACATAATGTCCTTTTTGTCATTAACTGCAAAAGTTTAGGAAACTTCATAAACATACCTCCAGCCTCCTTGGATGTCCTGTTATCCATCATTTTTAAACATGCCTAGGGCCTTCCTGGTTACTGAACCAGAATCTATCAGATCCTGATTTCATATGTTTATTACCTACTGTTTAGAGTTGAATGTTCTTTACTAGTGCTAACCTATTTTCAAAGGACTTACCTTGTATTTATTCTGTCTTAAATCATTTTGTTCATGTATTATTTTCTCTATTAGAATCTAAGATCCTATACTGTTTTATACTTATTTTGAGGTAGTATCTTTCTCACAAGACTCTGAATTCTTGAAGACCTAAAACTTATCTTAGATTTTGTATCACCAGTACCTAGCACAGCGTCAAGCAAATAGTAGGCCTTCAAAAAAATGTTGCATGAAAACAAGAATAAGCTCTAGTGCAGAGATCTGATCATCACATAGTATCATTCATTTAGAAGAATCTCAAGTTTTTAAAGGCATGGAATTTCCTTTAAACTCTCTTTTCTTGGTTTCTTTAATTCTGATATGTAAAGATTTAGGAAATAATCAATTGAAGACCTACTCATATTATCCCAATACTTTCCAGTTCTTTTTGATTCTAACCAATAGACATTTACTGAACAGCTATAAACCACAACCATGAAAACGGCAGGGTACAGTTCTTAAGACCACATACCCATATCCTTTTTGAGGATGTTCATCCGTACAACAATAGTGAGCATGCAGGCCTTGCCTTGCGTGAATGCTGAAATAAAGGAAAACTAGTATATAACATATGTATCACATACCTGATCAAATTGGGGGTCTTCTCCACGTTGCAGAGATTTTGTCAATGGCTTTTCCTAGAAAGAAAAAGAATATATGCAAGAATAATTATTAGAGTCTCTTAAATAGTATAAAAGAAATGCCATTATTGTTCCATTTTTTCTCACTCATTTTTCTCATTATGGAATGAGGAGGCGCCAATTTTTAAATGAGTGAGGTATTCTCCCTTAGGTATTGTAACCATAGTAGTTATGTTTGATCATTACTGCCACGACTCTTGCTATTCATCTTAATACATGTCTCTTTGACCAAAACATTAAGAATCTGATACTTAGGGAAACTCAAAACTACAATGAGATATCACCTCATACCTGTCATAAGGACTTTTATCAAAAAGACAAAAGATAATAAATGTTGGCAAACATGCAGAGAAAAGAGAACTCTTGTATATTGTTAGTGGGAATGTAAATTAGTGGAGCCACTGTGGAAAAAAGTATGGAGGATTTTGAAAAAATTAAAAATAGAGCTACCATATGATCCAGCAATTCAGCTTCTGGGTATGTATCCAAAGAAAATAAAATCAGTATCTTGAAAGATATCTGCATGCTCATGTTAACTGCAGCATTATTCACAATAACCAAAATATAGAGTCAGTCTAAGTATCCATCAGTGGATGAATGGATAAAGAAAATGTGCTACATATATATACAATGGAAGACGATTTAGCCTTAAAAAAGAAGGAAATCCTGTTATTTTTGACAACATGGACGAACCTGGAGTATTATTATTACGCTGAGTGTATAAGCCAGGCACAGAAAGACAAATACTGCAGAATCTCACATAAACCTGAAATCAAAAAAAGTCAAATTCATGGAAGCAGAGACTAGAATGGTAGTTACCAGGGGCTGGTGAGAGAGGAATGAGAGGAAATGGAAGATGTTGATCAAAGAGTACAGAGTTTCATTTAGATAGGAAGAATAAGTTCTGGAGAGCTACTGTATAGCATGGTGACTGCAGTTAATAATGTATTGTGCTATGGCCTCAATGTATCCCCCCAAAATTCATACGCTGAAACCTTCAAGGTGATGGTGTCAAGAGGTGGGGCCTTTGGGAGGAGATTAAATTGTGAGGGCAGAACCCTCCTGAGTGGGATCAGTAAGAGGCCCTAGGGAGCTTGTTCTCCCCTTCTGCCATGTGAAGATGCAGCGGGAAGGCACCATCTATAAAGAAAGGGGGAACTCACCAGCAACCAAATATCCCTGTGCTTTGATCTTGGACTTCTGGGTATCCAAAACTCTGAGCAATAGATGTCTATTGTTGATAAGCCATCTATTTTATAGTAATTTGTTACAGCAGCCTGAATGGACTAAGACACATTGAATACTTGAAAACTGCTGAGAAAGTAGATTTCTAAATGTTCTCATCACAAAAAAAATTTACGTAATGTGATAGAAATGTTAATTAGCTTGGTTTACTCATTATACATATATCAAAACATCATGTTGTAACACCATAAATAAACTTTTTATTTGCCAATTTTATAAAAAGAATCTGATGCCATAAGTGGTCCTATGTCTTCAATAGCAACAACATAATAAAAACTGTAAAATTTATTTGAAAAATTTAATATTTATCTTGGGACTTGACAGATAATAAAAAGTTGAGGCCAGGCGCATTGGCTCACGTCTGTAATCCCAGCACTTTGGGAGGCTGAGGCGGGCAGAACACGAGGTCAAGAGATGGAGACCATCCTGGTCAACACGGTGAAATCCTGTCTCTACTAAAAATACAAAAATTAGCTGGGCAAGGTGGTGTGTGCCCGTAATCCCAGCTACTCGGGAGGCTGAGGCAGGAGAATTACTTGAACCCAAGATTGCTCCAGGGCACTCCAGCCTGGTGACAGAGCAAGACTCCATCTTAAAAAATAAAAATAAATAAAATAAAATAAAAATAAAAGTTGAAAGCAATTCACTATTCCAAGTCCCTAGATTTAGAAGCAAAGTAAGGTTTATTTATTAGACTGGTACTGAGGGAGAACCTACCAATCATACATTTACTAGGTGTAACTGGTGAATTTGGGGCATGTGATTTTTCTTGCACCACATCTAGTTCTCTGCAAAAATAATATCAGTAGTAACAAGAGTCTACTACAGAAACAATTCACCTTAATTATTGCATCTTTGTTTACATTAGGAAGCCTTAACTGATCTTCCAGCAGAGCATTTTTTTCAATTCAAAGAGTTTAATTCAGACATTATTGACATTTTGAGAACTCCAAAAAATGTAACTCAAAGCAAGACCTCAGTTTTCCAGACCGAAATTTCTGAGGAAAATATTCATCATGAATAGTTTTCTGTTTTCAATGCATTTCAGAAAGAAATTGTTACATATCTGGTAGAAGGATTTGAAGTATCTATTGTAAGTAAATTAATTACATGGGAAATGTTCATTCACACAAAGGAAATAGAGGTTTTATGCTGACTGTATTATACGTTTTCAAAATTGTATTTCTTTGTGCTCTTTCAGAGAGCTTTTTAAAACTCGGACAACTTGAATTTTTAATTATAGAATAATATATATTGCTAATTCACCCTTTCCAAAATGACTCAACTCACGCAGTATTGCTTTTTAAGCCTCCAGCAGAGCATTTTATGTTACTTATCCTTATTTGTGTGTGTGTGTGTTAGTGTGTGTATGTATGTGTGTGTGTATATACATATATCTCTGTATTTTAGATGAATACACATTTTGAACCTGTATATATATACATATATATACATATATATATATGTCTTTGTTATGGAAGTTCATTCTGATCCAAAATTTGGTTTAGGATTGGAAACAATGCAAAAGTTATATATCAAAAAATATTAAGTTTTACTTTGGCCAATGCAGGTTCCCTAGCAAGACTCCATTTATATGTACCTGCTCAAATAGACCCTCTCACTGTGGGTCTAATCATTTCTCCAATCCTCTCCTCCACTCACAAAGATGATCTTTACCTAAGGCATATACAAGCCCCACCCCTGCCCCAACTGTCTTTGTTCTTGAAGAAACGCACATGATGGTCTTATCCTGCAAGTCTGAGGTTTCACCAAGAGCCTTACAAATCAACTACTCTGTCTCCATTGCAAAATATACAGGTTCAAAATGTGTATTCATGTAAAATACAGAGAATACTGTGTTCTTATGGGTAACATTTTCTGTTCAAAGTATACTATCTAGATATAATGAATAGATACTATATGTTTATTCATCACTCAACAGTGACTGAGGGTTCACAATGTGTCAAATGCTACATGCCGGGGTGGAACACTGAAGAACACACGATACCCGCTACTGGGGAGAAGAGTCGAGTCTGAGAGGGGAAATGTGGTTAATTTCCTCTTATGAGTGTTGTCTCTACTTGTTCATTATTCAAACGTCAGCTGAACTATCACTTCTTCAGGGAAGCCCTTCTCTGAGCCATCCCCTAACACCTGGTGTCTCTCCCTGTACATGCCTGGAAAGCCTCATGTATTTGTCCTTTCACTGACCTTACCATGGAGTAAAGTCACATCACAGTCATCATCTTGTGCAATTACACATTCATGAGTGAGGCACCGAGCACCATCCCTGCTAGGTGGCAGGCCCCAGAAATGCAGAGAACTCTGTTTCTTTCAACACTTAAAGTCACAGGACAGAGCATGGCTTGCCTGACATGCAGCATTCCACCTGACATGTGGCATGTGACACGCTGCGAACCTTCAGACACTGTTGATTGATGAATACATATAGTATTTATTCATTATATCTAAATAGTATACTTTGAACAGAAAATGTTTGTTTACCCATAAAAACACAGTATTCTCTGTATTTTAGATGAATACACATTTTGAACCTGTATATTTTGCAATGGAGACAGAGTAGTTGGAATTTGTAAGGCTCCTGATGAAACCTCAGGCTTGTAGGTGAGACCACCATGCGCATTTCGCTTGGTGCTGGCTACGCATTTGCCAAATTAATAGAAGTTCTAGGACAGTGGTGTCCAGTTTCTTCAAATATGAAAATCCCTTTATTTTCTGTGTATATGTCTTGTTTTAAGTTTTAAATTTTTTTAAAAATACTTTTTATTGTGGTAAAATATACATAGCAGAAGATTTAGCACTTTAAAGTGTAGAAATCAGTGGCACTAAGTACATTCAAATGTTGTTCAAACATCATCATTATCTATTTTATGAAGATTCCTTTTAGTTCCAGAAATGTTCAAAAACTTCTTAACCAACACACACACACACACACACACACACTCCAAACATATAAGATAGTAATTTTATTTTAGAATCTATTGTTTAAAACTATACACAATGACAGAGAGCTAATACTACAGCTCCAATGATACTTTTAAATGGTTCTGGGCCGGGCACGGTGGCTTACGGCTATAATCCCAGCACTTTGGGAGGCCGAGGTGGGCGGATCACCTGATGTTGGGAGTTCAAGACCAGCCTGGCCAACATGGTGAAACCCTGTCTTTACTAAAAACACACAAACTAGCTGGGTGTGGTGGCGGGCACCTGTAATCCCAGCTACTAGGGAGGCTGAGGTGGGAGAATCGCTTGAACCAGGAGGTGGAGGTTGCAGTGAGCCAAGATCATGCCACTGCACTCCAGCCTGGGGCCACAGAGCAAGACTCCATCTCAAAAAAAAAAAAAAAAAAAAAAAGGAAAAAAAGGTTCTGTACTAGAGTAGCAATAATACCTCTTTTATACATACTAGAAACATGGGAATACATCTATATGGGAGACCTTAAAACTCAGACAAATGATAACTCAGCACACCTGTGGGTCTGTAGACCCCTACAACAACTCAGGAGTTCACATAGTGGGAGCACAGAAGGCAATCCTCTTTCACTACTACCTAAAAGAAGATCCTGCCACAGCGGGGAAAGAAAGGTGACTGTGTCCACCCACATCCCAAAGCTCCCCATACCTACCTAAAAGTTATTTTTGTCCCACTACAAATTAGATGGGAAGCTGATAAACATGGTATTTTACACTTACACATTTTTGCATACATATGAAGGAAACAACATATTGTCAGGCTCACTTTCTCCAATAAGCAAAGTTGATATATATATAAGTTGTTGCTATACATAAAAGTCAAAAGTCCATTAGCTAAGAACTTGGGGTCAATGCCTCAATAAAATAACATGCTAAGTTTTCCTTAACTATTTTTACACAAATATACTATCTTTTTTTTTTTTTTGAGACAGAGTCTTGCTCTGTCACCCAGGCTGAATGGCAGTGGCATGATCTCAGCTCACTGCCGCCTCTGCCTCCTGCATTCAAGAGATTCTCCTGCCTCAGCCTCAGCCTCAGGCTCTGGAGTAGATGGGATCACAGGCACGTGCCACCATGCCTGGCTAATTTTTGTATTTTTAGTAGAGACGGGGTTTTGCCATGTTGGCCTGGCTGGTCTCGAACCCCTGACCTCAGGTGATCCGCCCACCTGGGCCTCCCAAACTGCTAGGATTACAGGCGTGCCACTGCATCTGCACACAAATATACTGTCTTAATCATATTCTTTGAAGACTCAGCTTAAATGTCATTTCCCAGATGAAGCCCCTCCCCAGTTTTCCCTAGCAGAGTCACCTGTTAGTTGTCACACAGTACTTTATTTGCACCTATTCTTGTTAGCATTCCCACCATGTTGTAACTTGTCTGTCTCCTCCAAACCCCTAGTACACAGTTGGAAGTTATCAGGGTGTGTTAAATGGCTGACTACAACTGTATGCATTTGGAAAGATAGCTTTGCGAACAGAGAATCAGGTTCACATTTTAACATTACCAAGATTATCTTTGCATCAACATAGATTTTATCAGTGAGATGAGGCTTAAGAGTACACCTAGGGGACAGAATACCATAGTGGCTAAAAAATAAAGAGAACAAAAGATGAAAGGAAGAAAGGGAGAAAGGGAAAGAATATAAGAAAGAGGGAAGAAAGAAAGGATGAGTGAAGAAATAAAGACAGGAAGGAGGGAGGGGAGGAAAAAAGGAAGGAAGAAAGATGGAAGGAAGGAAAGAGGGAATAAAAGAAAGGGAAGAAAGGAAGGATGGAGGAAGAAAGAAAAGAGGGGAGGAAGGATAGAGAGATAAAAAGAGAGGAAAGGATAGAGGCAAACTTGCTCCAGCTCAGAAGAGAGCCATCTGAATACAAGGGAAAGATCCGTAAGTCTCAGGCCTGCTTCAGAAAAGAGACTTGTAAATCTAAGACCTCAAAATATGAAATTACTACAAGAAAACATTGGGGAAAATCTCCAGGACATTGGTCTGGGCAAATTTTCTTGAGTAGTACCCCACAAGCACAGGCAACCCAAGCAAAAATTAACAAATGGGATCACATCAAGTTAAAAAGCTTCCACACAGCAGCCAGGCAGGGTGGCTCACGCCTATAATCTCAGCACTTTGGGAGGCCAAGGTGGGTGGATCACGAGGTCAGGAGTTCGAGACCAGGCTGACCAACATGGTGAAATCCCGTCTCTACCAAAAATACAAAATTAGCTGGGCTGGGGGCGCATGCCTGTAATCCCAGCCACTTGGGAGGCTGAGGCAGTGAATTGCTGGAACCCAGGAGGCAGAGGTTGCAGTCAGTGAGCCAAGACTGTGCCACTGCACTCCAGCCTGGGCGACAGAGTGAGACTCCGTCTCAAAAAAAAAAAAAAAAAAAAAGCTTCCATACAGCAAAGGAAACAATCAACAAAGTGAAGAGACAATCCACAGAACAGGAGAAAATATTTGCAAACTATGCATCTGACATGGATTAAGAACCAAAATATACACGGATTTCAAACAACCCTATGGGAAAAAAACCTAATCATCTGATCAAAAAATGGGCAAAAGACTTGACTAGACATTTCTTAAAAGAATACAAATGGCAAACATGAATATGAAAGGTGCTCAACATCACTGATCATCAGAGAAATGCAAGTCAAAACTACAGTGAGAAACCATCACAACCCAGTTAAAATGGCTTATATCCAAAAGACAGGCAACAACAAATGCTGGCAAGCATATGGAGAAAAGGGAACCTTCATACACTGGTTGGTGGGAATGTAAATTAGTACAACCACTATGGAGAACAGTTCGGAGGTTTCTCAAAAAACTAGAAATAGAGCTACCATATGATCCAGCAATCTTTTCCAAATACTGAGAGGAAATCAGTATTTGGAAAAGATATCTGCACTCCCACATTTGTTGCAGCTCTGTGCACAATAGCCAAGATTTAGAAGCAACCTAAGTGTCCATCAACAGATGAATGGATAAAGAAAATGTGACACATATACACGATGAAGTACTATTCAGCCATAAAAAAGAAATGAGATCCTGTCATTTGCAACAACATGGATGGAACTGGAGGTCATTAAGTGAAGTAAGCCAAGCACAGAAAGACAAACATTGCATGTTCTCACTTACTTGTGGGATCTAAAGATTAAAACAATTGAACTCATAGACATAGAGTAGAAGGATGTTTATTAGAGGCTGGGAAGGATAGTGGGGGGTTAGTGGGGAGGTGGGGATGGTTAATGGGTAAAAAAAAAAGTTAGAAAGAATGAATAAGACCTAGTATTTGATAACACAACAGGGTGATGATAGCGAATAATAATTTAATTGTGCACTTTAAAGTAACTAAAAGAGCGTAACTGAACTGTTTGTAACACAAAGGATAATGCTTCAGGGGATGGACACCCATTCTCCATGATGTGATTATTATGCATTGCATGCCTATATCAAAACATCTCATGTACCCTATAAATATATACACCTACTATGTACCCACAAAAAATAAAAATAAAAAATAAAGAAAAGAAAAGAGAACTGTAGAGGTATGCTTCTGCTTGCAGTTCTACTGCAGCACACCAGTTGCATGAAATCCAAGATCTTCACATTCAGATATCCTGGTTTTTAAAGAGCATTAAATAAGTAGTAAAGCAAAATTAGCACAGAATACACAATAGGTATTTAACCAACAAGTGGAAACAGATTATGGCAAAGGAAGCTCAAAATAATGATGCCATTCATCAAGTAAGAACAGTATACTTCAAGTAAGAATAGAAAGACTTCATATACTTTAAAAATTTGTCTTTGTTCTATATTTTGGTACAATTTTATTTATGTACTGAAGTTTCATGAATTGAATTGAATATGTTTATTTTCACAAAATCATTCTGAAAAAGCATAACTTTGGGGTGATGGGTCCCTGAAAGTTCTTAGCTGGCTAAAGCTGAAGACCTTAGGTCTGACCAGATGCCCCAGCTCACTGAGTGACAGTGAACAAATGAGGACCTGGGGCCCTGGGAAAACCCAAAATACTGAGACTTGGCGCTGAACATCAGTGGCTGCTCACAGCACAAAAAAAGTGAAACCCAGACATTACGTCCCTTCTGATGGAAGAAAGCAGTATGAAATAGTCTTGACTAAACAAACAAACAACAAGCTCAAACCTGAATCTAACCAGGCCTTTCTATCTAATTTCCAATTTTTAGGAAATACAGGGGTTAGAGGAATATATTACATTACGCCAAAAAGATGTAATCAGCCACATCCAGACTGAAGGAAAGAGCGGGAAAGAAAGACGTTTCCTCAATAAATAAGTTTTGAGAGGGTAAAAAAAAGAGAAATGGAGGGGGAGTCTGTTGATTTCTTTAAAAGTCTACTGCAATGTGTGGACCTTATTTGGATCCTGACTCAAATATTTTGTTAAAAGAAAATATGACATTCATGATACAATTGGCAGTTTGAACACATGGGAGATTTGATGATGTTAAGGGATTGTTGTAAGTTTTTTAGATGTAGTAATAGTATTGCAGTTTTGTTTAGAGAAGAATTTTTTTAGAGATACATATGGAAATGCTTAGAGATGAGATGATTTTGTTTCTAGTATTCACTTCAAGTAATATCAGGGGAAGGTTCAGGGAGTGTGTAACGAATTGGCTATGAGTTGATAATTGTTGAAGATGACCATTAGGTTCATTGTGCTATTCTGTTTGCATATGTTTATGTTTTAAATTCTTTAGAAAAAACAAACAACAAAAACTAAAAACAGGAGGTCGTGATGCATCACTTATCATCACTGTTAAAATCTTACAATGTCTCGTTTTTAAAGATGACATAAGATACTCTCAAAACTTATTCTAATAGCAATTCTCCAATTTTTTTGATCTTTTCCTGGTGGAGCTATAAAACGGACCACTGTTCATTTCTCCCCATTTGCAGACTGGATTTGGGTGGCCAAATCTCAGAGATACCTCACCTGCTGCGTGAGAAGTAAGATGTAGTCCTCAGTTCGCACTCTGGGTTTCTCTTTGAGTTTTCTCCCTCTGAATCAGAGACTACTGCTGTCCCAACCCACGCAAGGGGAATTTTCTCCTGCGCTGAAGAATTCTGCAGGAGTTTCAGTATTTCCATAGGAATACAGCTGTTTGTGCTTCTCACACCCTGAGGAGTTCCAATCTTCCCTACTCTCAGCTTAAAAAAATACAGACTTTAAACACTCCTTGTGTCCACATCTAACTAAGAAGGGCAGAGGAAAGCCATCGCCCTCTACCTTAATTTTCAAACAATTTTGGTGTACACTAATTACATCTTCACTTCACAATCTTTTCATATCATACATCTTTGTAATCTTTAGGAGGAAAGAAAGATGGCCAGACAGACAGGCCACAGTCACTTAGAAGTCTAGAGGGAGTCTGATATATCAAGACGTGTTTTATTTGAGGTATTATACAAGGGGTCATTTAATACAAATAACTTTCTACTTCTAACTTTTTAGTGGCCTTCCAAAATTTCAAGTGTGCTCCACACAGGTAAGATTTCACTAATCTAGAAAGATCCAAAGTATTACTGCCCTCAGAGATATTTCTTTTTTAAAAATGTGTTTACATTTAAGGGGTAGAAGTGCAGTTTTGTTACATGGATATACTGCGTTGTGGTGACATCTGGGCATTTAGAGAGATTTCAATGAATGTGTTTAACCCAGCAATGCTATTGGAGTTAATATGAGATTATTCAATTAGTTAAATATATCACTAACCTTGCTTAAGATGCTATTTTAAAGTCTTTTAATTATTACAACAGTGGATGTAGCAGTTAAGGGTGTGGGCTTTGAAATCTGAGAGACCTGAGTTTGAATCCTAGGTCCTCACAACTTATGGCCCTTTCTTAACTTCTCTAAGCTTCAGTTATCTTTTAGAAAAAATGAGGATACACATAATCAGTTGAGGGTTTTGATATCAGCAGCAGTGAAATTTTATAATATAAATGTCTGGTCTTAGTGGTTAATAAAGAATTTCAGAATGGAACTACCACCATTAGGATCTCTCTTCTTCACCAGAACACGGGAAGATGCCTAGTGGTGAGCTTCCTCACCCCATGTGGTGGCACCCTTCACAGTAGAGAGCTGTGGACCCAACTGTGAAAATGCACCAAAGCATTTTGTTCAGAACTATCTACACCCAGCCGCAGGCACTCTACTTCGTATGAACCAAAGAATAACGGGGTCCCAAATGTTTTCATGTCTGACATCTTTGTCTCATCAGATCTCATTTGTGCCAACTTTGACTCAAGTTTGGAAAAACATCTAAAGAGTGAGCCTGAAGACTCACAGTTCTGAATACTGACCATTACTCCCCAAATGACTTCCCCATCATGACGGGTAATCGGCGCCCCACTGGTGTGATTAATCTTGAAGATGTACTCTGGTCATGTCAATTGACTGACTGCATGGATCACTGGACTTCTGGTGGAAGACTTAGTCCCCTTGATAACCTGCCTCAGTTTGTAAAAATGGACATCACCCTATGACATCCTGAGTAGGTTTCTAATAACTAATGAGAAATAGTCAAAACCCTGACAAAACTTCTCCCCTTTTATTCCATTTAGTTATTAAAATGAATTTTCTTAAGCGAAATAATAAATGCTGCCTTTCACCTAAAATACTGGGGAAAAAGAAACAAAAGAGAATGATACAGAAGACACAGCACAAATAAATCCAAGGTACTATCAGGTAAGATGCTGCCGAGTACCCTATGCTATGAAAACTGAAGGCAGATGTAAATCTGGAAGAATATGTTGGCACTTTTTTTTTAAGCAAAATCTCTTGAGATAATCTGTCCTATTTGCAGTGGTTTTGCTCATTTCAGTGGAGCCTATTTCTCTGCCACATTTAACAATCCTAAGTACAAATCCATTATTTGAACAGTGGAAGAGAAACTTCAATTAAATTCAGCTACAAAGTTAATCTTCATTTTAATTGAACAAAAGAGCAGCTCTCATAGGCATTCTTTAAAAAAGAAAAAAAAAGAACTACAGCAGCTACTAAGAAATGTAAGATACAACCTTCATTTGTTTGTTTCTGGGTAACTTTCTATTTTGTTGGTCTTTTAAATTTTATTTGTCCCAATATACCCCTCTAACTGTGCATGTTATGTTCACTCAGTAGACTTTCAGTGTCTACTACAGTGTGTGTGGATGGATGTTTTCCTGTCTCCTTCAGGACATGGCTCCATCAGCCAGCTCCTCAGTGACCCCTGTCTTCCACCCTTCCCTTCTCTTCGGTCTTTCTCTCAGCTATCAACATGCTTAAACCTTTTCATCGTAGTGCCTGCCTTGACCACACATCCACCTCTGGCTGTGGTTTCCTTTTTTTTTTTTTTTTTTTTTTGAGATGGAGTCTAGCTCTGTCGCCCAGGCTGCTAGAGTGCAGTGGTGCCACCTCGGCTCACTGCAACCTCCGACTTCCGGGTTCACGCCATTCTCCCGCCTCAGCCTCCCGAGTAGTTGGGACTACAGGCGCCCACCACCACGCCTGGCTAATTTTTTATATTTTTAGTAGAGACGGGGTTCCACCGTGTTAGCCAGGATGGTCTTGATCTCCTGACCTCGTGATCCACCCGCCTCGGCCTCCCAAAGTGCTGGGATTACAGGCATGAGCCAAGGCGCCCGGCTGTGGTTTCCTTTCTAACCCTCTTCTCATATTCAGTTCTCCAATGGGTGGTCTACACTTCCTGTCTTTCTTTCCTCTCCTATTCAAAATGTCTTCAACTACTTGCAATCTGGCCTTTCTTTCACCACTAAAATTAGTCTCCCTAGGGACCCCAGTAACTTTCCAAATGGCAAATCTGGTGGCCATTTTTCATGCTGGATCTTTTAGCTGCAATGTTCACTCCCTTCTTTCCACTTGAATTGCCCTCCACCTCCCATCTGTTCTCCTCCTACTTCTTAGACATTCCTTCTTCTTTTTTTCTTTTTTTGGAGACAAGGTCTCACTCTGTCACTTAGGCTGGAGTGGAGAGCAGTGGTGTTAACACGGCTTACTGCAGCCTCATTCAAATGGTCCTCCCACCTCAGCCTCTGGAAGCACAGGCAAGTGCCACCACGCCTGGCTAATTTTTTTGTTTTTATTTTTTTGTAGATAGAGATGGGGGGTCTCACCACGTTGCACAGGCTGGTCTCAAACTCCTGGACTCAAACAATTTTCCCACCTCAGCCTCCCAAGGTGCTGGGATTACAGGTGTGAGCCACTGTGCCCACCAGACATTCCTTCTCTGTGGCCTGCATAGTCTTTTTTCCTTGAATGTTCGCATTCTTCATGGGTGAATCATCTTGGGAAAGCCTACAGGAATATTCCAACCCCCCTGCCTTCAACTTATGTGATTACAACTTAGGAATTGAGTAGAAATTCCCAAAAGCATCAGGAAATATTATCAAATAGAATATTGTGTTTTAAGAAATTTTAAAAGTCAGAATATACTAGATATGTATGTAAGCAACAGTAAAAATACCTAATAAAACAAGTCTTATTGTTAGCATGACCGTAGAAATCAAAATTTGTGCCGGTTAAAATTGCTACAATGCTATAGTAAAACTTGCTATTGCTGAAAACTGTACTGATGATTTTCAGGAATGTCAAAATGCAAAATGTTGTGTGGAAACACAGCAATATTACATCACAGTGACCTTAAGAATGAGCCATTGTTACTTGGTATTATGCCATTATTATTGAATGTATTTTTATTGGTATTTTCTGTCACTCTAAAACATATACTTCCAGATGATCTTTTGTTTGTATTAGAAAGGATGTCTTTGTAAATAGTACAAAGAACATATCATCAGAAAAACTAGACCGAAAATGAGGAACTACCTTTGTCTGGTTTTGTATTCTCAAAAAAAGGAAACTTCGATAATCTCTTCATAAAGTCACCAGAAATAAAAATAAAAATAAAAATTATGGCCTTATCCATGAATGAATTGAATTGGATACTATTAAATTGAAGTAAAAAGCCCTCTGATATTTTTTATTACCTGGTGATATTTTCACATCATTTATTTGCTATAAGGTTCAATCAAACTTTTACTATGGTGGTGTATTAAATTTCATTTCACATCTGAAAAAGTTCCATTTAGGAGCCACAGAAGAAATGTGTTTCATCTACATGTCTCCAAGCATACTCATAATAAAGAAAACAAACTTATGAGCTCATCTGAAAGATCACCTCATTCAGCAGTTAAATTGAATCTTTTTAGCTACTAACAATGCTATGTTTCTGGGTTAGGGTGAATTTTCAAGTTTTTGGTGAATATCTTTATAGATTATTTAAGGGACGTTCCAGGCTAAGCTGTTTTGCTAAGAAACAGCTATTTTAAAAGTTATTTATTTATAATTTGAAAACTAGCCAGTATGTTGTCAAGTGTGATATAAATATTCCCTATCTGACCAGCAATGTTTTAGTCTCTTTTCAGGACAGCATTGCTTTGATTCTATCACTACACTCAACAGGGAGCTACATGAAATTACATTTACTCTATATTTCCCTTATTTGGTCTGTTGAAGCAACAGCAGCCTCTATTTAAAGAGGAGTTTGACCAACAAGACTAGCTGATTATCCTTCTGGGAAGCTGACTGGAATCCACAGTGCAGAAAGACATTAAGGCTGGCATTTCTGCTATTTACACATCCTTAGTCAACAGACATGTAACCTTTGCTTAGTATAGGAAGATTGGCATGTAGAGCAGTGCAGAAAAACAACCAACTTGCAAATGGGCATGATAAAATATTATGAAATATCATATGGCTGAGGTTAGTAAATGGTGATAAGCCTATGAAGATGATTAATTACAATCAATTTTATGAAGATCTGCCATATAAAGATCCAAACTTAATTAGAGGTAGTCATTCTGTCCTTTAGCACAGCAGAATTTCCCAATTCATAAATTACTAAAATATTAAAAAGGGTTCCGGATGAAAGGATCTGAAATTTTCTGATATCTAGAAGTCTGCACACACATCACTCATGTGAATGAATGAAATACAAGACTATGGATGAATGTTCAATCTCTAGATGGCCCAGAGGTGAAAAAACCTCTTTTACACCTAAAAATAGGGTGTATCCTAAGTTCAGTCTCTTACTTCTCATCAGATATGGTCTAAAATCACAAGAGGAAGCTGGGACGAGTATGTATGTCACTTGCCAAAGGACTTGCTTACTTAGACCCACAGTCCCATTCATCAAAATGACCAGAACCATTCATCATATACCATCTGTTGGTGGTGGGCCACCAGTGTCCTACTTAACTTCAGGGGTAACAGGAGAGTTGTCCTGATGCCAGCTTTGTAACATCAACACACAGGAGGAGTTGGAAGCCTCAGACTCTGGGCCAAGGAACAAAGGTATGTCAACAACGTTACTGCCTGAACCTGGAACAACACTAGCAAGCAGTAATGCTGTCATTAGCTAATTGCCTGGCCTTTCAGTGTTTGTGCCGGCTGGCCATGACTGATGTTCCTACAGGTTTGTTCTTAAGCATGACATATTTCATTACAGATTCATGATGTGTGATGCAATAGAGTTTGGCATCCTGGATTCTTCAGACTGGGTACCCCAAGAAAATAGTTTGTGTTACTTTGAGTTTACTTCTTTCATGTTAGCAAACCAGCTAGATCATGTTCTATTATTTTTAAGCCTCCATTCCAGCATGACACAGTTAGCACCTTTATGAATTATCACTCTGTTTGTCAGCCCACACCTGTGCTCCTAACTCAGCACAGGGGCAATGTCTAAAATATCCTGCCTGCATCTTGTCCGTTAACTATTTTGTGAACAAGGCTACTAAGGCTCAAGCAATCTCAATAATGAAAATCCCCATTTTCACTCATCTTTCATCATAAAAAGTGTTTTTGAATTCCAGGGTGTTGGATGAAGATAAGCACAGCTCTCATTCTTAGTCTCTGCTGAAGGACAAGATTAAAGTTAGCTTTTTTTTTAAGTCAAGTGGACTTAAAAAAAAACTTTTCGTTTTTCCAGGTTTCAAAATCAAAACACAGTAAATTACTTTCTTTCTGAGTAATTCTTTGTCAGGCAAGTTAGAATTTCTTTTTCTTCTTACCGTTGACATTTTATGCTGATAGACTAGATCCAGATGGAATTCCTGGCCCAATCCCCAATTTAGCTTCCACTGCAGCTCCTGGAAGGGACAATGGGAGATTAAACCTGGATAGACTCACTAATAAGTGAGTTTAAACCCAGGGATTTAAACCCAGGGAACTTAAGAGTTTAAACCCAGGGGTTTGAGAGTGAATGCTGCTTTTATTTCATTTGTTTTATACACTAGAGTGAAAACGGCCTGGCTGCTATCCTTTCATAGACGAGAAAACAATGACAGATCACACGTAAGTGACTTTGCCAGAAGCACAGGTTAGTGGCAGGGCTATAATAAAAAACCAATTTTCTTGTGTATTGGTCAAGTTATAGGGAGGGGCGTGGACAAAAGCCTAAGAAGTGTGATTGAAAATTCTTGAAATTTTCTAAACTTGGTTTACTTAGCTGAGTAATCCAGCCTTTCATATTTTGGGCTGCCTGGCCATTATGCGGTTCTTATTTTTTTCTGAGACCCCTACTCTCAAGAACCAATGAAATTTCCTCTTTGAAAGCCTTTGAAAACCCTCAGAGGCAGACTTACCTCAAATCCCTGGTTTTACTGCCTAGGTCTTCACAATTCACACCTGGGTAGGCCTCAAGTATTTTGCTGGAAATACAGTGAGATCGTTGGGGATGTTGTCTTCTCTTAAGTACTTTGTTTGCCTCTGTCATCTCCCAAAGCATGAGCACCGGGAGGGCCAAGACCAGGTCTGCTGAAAGGAGCTGTGGTTGTGCCTCTGTCAATGCCATGGCAGAGCTCAGGACAGGCACCTGACAGTATTGATAAATGGCAACAGCAGACAGTCAAGTCCCCTGCTCAAGCCTCCATTATGTTTGCGTGAACACAAAGAGAGGAAGCACCAGGCTGACTTCTGAGGAAATATACCAGAAATTCATCTCAGCCCTCCAATGACGATAATGAGGAGGGTGGTGATGAGGACAAATGAGCATCTCCTACATGCTCAGGAGTGTATCAGGGGCTCCACACACTCCCTCTAATCCTCTCAACCACCCTATGAGCTGGGTACTGTTACTTCCATTTTGCAAATGAGAAAAAAAGGAGGTTGACTGGCTGGTCCAAGGTCACACAACACTAAAGAGGTGGAAGCAGGAGTCAAATCTGGATCAGTCAGAATGAAAAGCTGTTTTGTCTTTAACTTTATCTCTTTTGTCCATTCGATCTACAAAGTCAAAATTGATAGCAGCACTTGAATTCAGAAAAACTGGAGAGTCTTGTTTTTGGAAAGAGCTTACTGAGAAGGTAATTGCCTGTGACTACAGTAATAGATGCTATATAGACAGACTCATAGAGAATGAGAGCATATATTCTGATACTGTGTCTGATCACTAAGAGTCACCTGTTGCTGGAGTCAGTGTGAGGAGAAGGTGACCATATCAATGAATAAAGAGGTATCCTTAGATGCCTGAAAATAGGAGGCTGAGAATCAATGCCTCTTGTACTCAGCACATTTTAGGGCATTCATCTGTGCAAAGAACAGAACAAAATCTATTATTATTAGTTTATTAGTTTAGAGTTGGCAAGGTGACCTCTGGAAACACACAGGTTCCAATAAAGACATTCTTTTCAAGCTATTATATTAATGTTTCATTCATTCATTCAAAAAACATTTACTGTCTATGATACGCAAACACTGTCCTAAACATGGGGACATGGGATATGTGTGTGTGTGTGTTTGCATGTGTGTATGTGTCAAGATGCATCCCACACAGATATTGCCTCCAAGGAACTTACAGGCTAACACATTGCTTCTTCAACTTAAGAGAAAATCTCTGCCCCTACCCCACCACAACAAAAAATACACTATGATCTGGTATGCACATGCACAACTGAAAGTATCATAAAATGTTTACCCTTAAAACTTGTAATATACTCTGGTATTTACTAGTTTAGTCTATACTAATTACTCTAATTCAATGAGGACAGAATAGTTTGCAAGACAGAATGATACAGTAGCTTAGATAAAGTAAAGAATTGCAGATACGTATAAGTTGTTTTATCATAAGCATGATTGTGTGGAGATAGCAGGGAAGAAATCAAGCCAAGCTTTTCAGATGATGAGATTTTGGATTGGGCCTTAAAAAGGGTAGGCAGAATGAGAAGCTGAGTGGCATTCCAGGAAGAGGGGTCAGCATGCATAAACGCATGGTGGCAGACAAGAAACCTGGGTTCATAAAGGTATGTGGTGGGAGTAAGATCAGTTTGGGCCAAATCAAGGAGTGAAAAAGAATGAAATGAAAGTTTTGTGCAAGAAATTTAATGGACAGGGTTGTATTTAGAGGAGATTCACAGATGAGATCAGAGGAGGAAAAATTGGTGACAGGCCCCTTATTCTTCCTTTTACTCACCTTGAGGACACCCCACCTCACCATGAGCTTCACAGAGCAAAGGCCAACTCTGGCTTTATCTGCATGGGAAGCAAACTGAGAATTCTGCAGAGGACACAGGCAGGACGATGGGCTCAGATAACCCAAAAGCTCACATGGAGTAAGTGCTTGGAAATATTGAATGAAATATAACATTTTTGTTTTAAAAAAAGGTATAGAAATGAGTTCACAAGAAAGGAAAAGGGAAAGGAAAAACAGGAGGGAGTGAGGTAGCATAGTAGCTATCCAGGGAGAGGACTGTTTGTTTCATTATCCTAGAGGCTTTCTTTATTGTCCACTGGGGGATAGGAAACAGTGATGTGGGCCCTGAGAGGTGGGACATAGAAAATAAGATGCCTTACATAAAGTCTGGTCCTAAACAATGGACTAGGGAAAAATCTATGCACCATTAAAAGAAGATGAAACGATGTTCCCAGTGGTCTCTGGTTGAGTTCTATGTAAAATAACAAGAAAAAAAAATTCACATCCAAGAATTTGAAACCACAGGCCAAAGTCTTACAAGTTTGAGATATACAGTTGTGTCATCTTCTAGGTGCAGAAAGTAACCAGATATTTGGCCCCGGACAGCAATAACTCTGGGCAACAGAAGGGGCAAAAGCAAAACCGTGCTGGAGAAACACTCTCACAACCGTGGATGCAAGGAAAACTCACAGAAAAAGAGGCTCAATGAAAGAATTCACAACAAAAAATTTCAAAGTACATAAAAAGAAATCCATCATGGGCAAGAATTAGCAGGCACAACAAACAGAAGAGTTAGCAGACACAACAAGTAGTGTTATAACAGAACAATAAAGACACATTCAAGGTGATTGAAGACATAAAAGCAAAGTTGTAATCTTAAAAAAGAAACAAAATACAACGAAAATAAGAAGCCTAAGTAGACTTTCAAAGAGAACTAAATAGCACTTCCAGGAATAAAATATATAGTCATCAAAATTAAAATTCTCAATAGGTAGGTAAAACAGATTATATAGCCTAAGAGAACATTAATGAATTGGAAGACAGATCTGAAAAAACTACTCAGAATGCAGAAGAGACAAAGAGGTAGAATAATAAAAGATGGGTAAAAAGATATGCAATGTAGCATAAGAAAGTCCAATTTACATCAAATAGAAGTACCAGAAAAAGAGAAGAGGGAAAATGGAAAAATGATGACATTCATATAATTAATAGTTAAGAGTTTTCCAGAATTGATGAAAAGATATAAATCCTCAATTTAAGAAGCACAAGAGTCTCAAACAAGAAAATAAAAATAAATGCACATCCAAACACAGTGTAGTGAAACTTCAGAATACCAAAGACAAAGAAAAAAACTATAAAAGTAAACAGGGAAAAAAGTAAAGAACCCACAAAGAAATAACAAATTCACGACAGACTTTTCAACAGCAATGATAAGGCAACACAGTGAAATAAAGATTCAAATGTCAGAGGGAGAATGAATTTCAACGTAGAATTCTATTCCCAGCTGAACCATCACTGATAAATGAGGGAGAAATAAAGACATTCAGATGAACAAGACTGAGTAATTTACCACCCACTGATTCTTACTTAAAGAACTGAAAAAGATTCACTTTGGGAAGAAGAAAACTGAGTTCAGAGGGAAGGAGGAGGATGCAAGAAGGAATTGTATCCATTATTTATTTTCTGCAGTTTTTATCTTTGGAAATAAAAATATAAAAGAGACACAGATGACCCCATTAGCTTGTTTAGAACACTTTGCTTGGGAAAGGTGAAATAATGATAAGACTGGACAAGAACAAATGCTATTAAATGTCCCCATGAAGCAATAAAAATAGAATAAAATTATTGACTTATCCATAAATATTCATGAATATGACCTGAGCATCTTTTGGGTACAAAGAGCCATTCTGCAGAACAAGAGAAAGATATTTACAAAGAAACAAATCTAAAATTTGTTTTGTGGAACATTTTTATTTCCTGTTTTTTTTTTTTTAAAGTTAGCTATCTGGATATTGCAAAGTCATAAATAAAACCTTACGCTTTAATTTAAAGTTGTACATAATCTGCTCCACACAAGCTAATGGGTGTGAAATTCCGAGTTAGTCTTTTAAAAATAAAACTGAAAAATACAGATTCCTGAGTAGTCCCCCAAATAGTAAATCTTTACTTCCAAGTTTTTGAAAATTACCTTTGCCATCCCCGTACAAGTCGTATTTAGTTAAGAATAATAGAATACAATTTTGTGATTTGATACAAACCCACATAAATTCAGGGTTTTAAAGCATTCAATGTCTTTGGAAAAGAAGCTAACTCAACAAGAGAAATAGTAGAGGACATTTAATAGAATTCACCTTAAGTGTACTCTACATACATCAAAAATAACACCTCTTGTTGCAGCTACAGGACAAAATGCCAAATGCACATTCACACTTCTAGAATCAGCTGACAAGCCTCTGAATCCATTCACATTTGCTGGCCTACAAGTAGGCAAAAATAAGGACAGAAAATTACTAAGCATTTTTCAGCAGACAAGAAAAGAATATGACACAGAAGCTTACATTTCTGCCAAAAAATCAAAGGGGAATAAAAAGGCCAGAGGTAGTGGCTCACGCCTGTAATCCCAGCACTTTGGGAGGCCAAGACGGGAGGATCACCTGAGGTCATGAGTTCGAGACCAGGCTGGCCAACATGGTGAAACTCCGTCTCTACTAAAAATATAAAAATTAGCTGGGTGTGGTGGCGCACGCTTATAGTCCTAGCTACTAAGGAAGCTGAGGCACAAGAATTAATTGAACCCGGGAAGCCGAGGTTGTGGTGAGCCAAAATTGCGCCACTGCACTGAGGTCTGGGTGATAGAGCAAAAAAGTCTCTTTTTATAAAAAACAATAATACTAAAACTGATTAGATTCATCTCTTCAGCTAAAAACATCAAGTGTGTCTTGTTGGCCATCAACACCCAGAAGAATCCCTCACTCTAAGCACATAAGGAAGATTTCCTTATGACAAGAACTTACACTTTAAAATTTTTTTCTTGTTTGGGGACATTTTAGTTGTTTCATAGAGAGGAACAAAAATGTCTACTTCTATTAAAAGAATGCTATGGCACATGTACATTTTTCAGATCTAATCCTTATTCCAAGAAGAAAAAACAAACTCCACGCAAACAAATTCCAACCTGAGTTAAGAGGGAAAATGTTAAATCCAAACTATTTTACTTCACAAATTCTTAAAAAACAGTAAACTATTATTTTGGAAACATGGATGGTTGAAAAGGTGTCAGGACCTAGCTGTGTAAGCATCTCTTTGAACTTTCGTACAACTTCACAGCTCCTCAGGAAAATGCATTAGGACACACAATTTCAAAGGGACTAGACCTGTCATTTTTGCACTTTTCTAGGGCTACAGGGTGAAATGAATCTTTATTGTGCCTCACTACTGTCTCTTTAAACTGACCCACATCCTCTGAAATGGAGGTAGCTTCCCTCCCTCCACCAGGGGAGGAGTCTGGGCTGCCTCAGTGTCTCTCAAGGGGTTGGAGGCTCCAAGGGTCAGCCCTGTTCTGGGCAATGGGACTTTGGATACTTGAGGTGGCTGACTCAAGTTACAGAAGAGTCCTGTGTTGGTTTAAGAAGTTAGCAACAGTATCTGCAACAGTGCCTCTACATGAAGAGGACCATGCAAAGACTGACAATAAAGTATAGAGGGGTTCAGATGTGGGTTCTGAAGCCACCTAGTTTGAGTTTAAATCAACACTGTGTGACCTTGAGTATTTACTTAACCTTCTCTGTGCCAACTTTCCCCATCTGTAAGCAGGAAATAAATGCTATCTACCTAAGGTCATTGTGAAGATTAAAGGAGGTAATAAGTTGTGCACAATGCCTAGTACATAGTAAGTACACCACAGATATCAGCTATTATTAGTAGTAAGAGGAGCAGAAACATAAAAACATGAGTGAATGGAAATAAAGGTCCTGTAGTAAGGATGAGTTTAGATGATTTAAACTGTAAAAGCAAGAAACATTTCCCATAATTATGGAAATTCAATAAATGAAGAGAACTTTATGAACAGAATGGATAAATGTAACATCCACTGATATAATAAAAATTTTAATGTGCAAAGTTTGTAACTTTCAGGTAAACACACTTAACAAACATTCTTGAATTCTGATTCCCAAACCTTATGTTGTAATTCTTGTAAGGGTCATTTTTAACAGATGATGTGCATCATCTGTTACATATTTTCAGAGATGTGTATTGCAGGCTTAAGAATATTGTATTTAATTATTTTAAGTTATTATTCTGCAAAGCAAACCTCTGATTATCTTCTTATTGCCCCAGTAACCTCACAGGAGGTACAAAGTCACCCTTCACAGAAACAGCTGTGTCACTCTGAATTCCTTTCCTTTTCTTTTATGGTGTGTGGCCCTGCCAAGGTTAGAAAACAAGTAATCTGAATCTACCAATTGCGCTTCCTTCCTTCCTGACTGTCCTTTGGAGAGATTCAGTGCTCTTTAGAGTCCTATTAGAGCAATCAATGTAAGGCAGACTCATGCCTGCCTTATTTTCTAGCAGAAGCATCTGCAACTGAAGACCCTCACATCCAAGGGCATCATGTGTCTAATGAGGGAACTAAAGGTAAGTAAGTCAAGAATTTATAGTCTTCCAAGTTTTAGAAATGGAAGTGGTATTTCTGAACGACTCATCAAAACAATTTCTCTGACAATATGGTACCAAGGCCTTAACTTCTCAAACTCGAAGTCCACACAGCCACCTGAACAAAATGATTTTTCTTGTCATCTACTTTAAAAACTGGACAAAAGATTTTGCCATATATATATATATGAGATATATATATATCACAGAGACTCTGAACACAATTTTTCTGTGATTGATACTTCTTTGATACTTCTTCTTGTTAAATTATGCTTTTTAGTCCAAAATGCAGCAGTGAAGCATGCTACTGAATAGTATTTGCTGAAGATCGTTTTAAAATCCTCAACACTCAAATTGTTTCTCTTAGATCAGGGAACCTAACTATTATCTTTAAAACATTACCTATGATATTAAAGAACCTTTACAAACCAGAGGAAAAGCAATCCATCTTTTGTTATAGTGTTTAAATCTAGTATATTCAGCATTCAGATGAATTTTCAAAGAGGCAGTTTCCACGGCATGTACTCACCAGGGGCTCTGCCATAATGATACGAATCTTGCGTTCAGCCTGAGTGGTGAAGTTGACAAATAAACTTTTGAGGACATATTCTCCTGGTTTACTGTCTGGGTCCACATTGATGGGTAACATGGTTGGCGGCCCTTTCTCCCTGTGCGTGCCAGAAGCAGGTGGAACCGGAGGCTTGATGTAACCGTTGCCAACGGGAGAAGCTGAAAAACAGAATGGGCATTCTTACTGGCTGATAATAATGTCATAAATATTCAGATGGACTGTGTTAAACCATAAATATCAGGATATGAATCATATCAAGAAAGTCACACTTAATATTATAACCTGGCCTTATTCTTTGGAAATGGTGTCAGAATTTTATTATTTTCATTACACTATGTTTGTGTTATACCATATTTGATCATCTCAAGATTCTAGTCACTACATTGCTTTAGGTAAATTAAATTGGAAGCTCATAATATAGCTGATCAATCTTACAATACTTAAGATGTTTTTGGCTTATTTTTTTGGTTCTACGGAAACAGCAGTCCCATTTAGAAAATGGGTAGAAAACATATATGGGAAAAAAAGTGATTTCTTGTCCAGGTTTTCCTCATGGTCAAGAGCTCTCTCTGTGTTCTGTGCTTCATTCTAATAATGGAAAGGACTCTGGGGTCATTCCTTCCAGAAGTCTCCAAGAATCAATTTTCAGAAGCCAAGCTGGCTCTTGCTCCAGAAAGGGACGCACCTCTTGAAAGATACGAGGCTCAGGCAGTGCTCTGTTTGCCATCCAAGGTTTGGGTTTAACTTTTCACTTTCACCACCCTTTGGCTCAAGTTGAGACACCTCTGTGCTTCCTTTATAAAATATGTTGATTCCCCACTAGTACTATATCTTCAACAGAGTCAGCTATTAAAGCTCCTGATGAGTGGCCTCTGTTCAGAATGCAACAGAGTCAGACACTGTTTTAATTAGATGCTAAACTTTTTTTGAATTCATAAATGCAGTTTCAAGTCTCTACTTTTTACAGTACTGATATGTTAAATTCTACCACCCCTCCCACACAAGCCCTTGTAAGATGGTCAGTTATTAATATCCAATGAAAGAAACGTAAGAGCAAGTGGGCTTGGGATAGAGGCACTGGGAATGCTGAGAACAGGAAATATATAGTTAAACATAAGTATTTAGCTTTGGGTAACTGGATATGGAGATTAAGGGAAAGAGTCAAGTAAAAAGTGGGTTTCCAGTTTGGACACTGGATTGGATATCGAGAGAATGGTGGTGTCATCAATATTAAAGGCTGAACAAAGTTCTTTCTCCATGAAAGTTGGATACTCTTTTCATAACTACAAATAAATGTAAGGCTTCTCTTGCCTTCTTTCTGTCTCAAGCCAAGTTCTGAGGAAGCAATATAACGTTTTGTTTATTTTATTAAATTACAAACATGTCCCCATTGTTACACAGACGACTCTCCCTCACATTTCCTACCCTTCCTCTGTAATTCATTTAACCTGACATAACAGTTGAGGAGCCCCTTACATCTGAACGGTCTTTCCAGATCTCAGCTACCACTAAACTGTAAGACTATGGCCTCGCAATTACAAAAATATAATAAAGCGTCTTGCATATTATCTCGTTTCCTCTCCATTCCCCCTGGCCGCATCCTATCCAGGCCCTTGGAGACCTATGGCTAGATTATTTTAATAACTTCTTTGCAGACATTATTTCATCTGCTTTCCATATCAAACTAATCTTTCTTTTGCATGGCTTTAATCATAACACTTTTCTGCTCAAAACTTTCAATAGCTCTCAATTACCATCATCCAGCCTCAGCACCCTGGCCTGGTTTTGAGGGCCTTTAGTAGTTTGCCTCCACACCCTCACCCAAGTCCTGCTGATGCCCTCAATGGCCTGTGAGCACACTGGCTTCACTTATTCTTCCTTCTTTCTTTTCTGCAGCTCCTTTCCATTCTTTTCTGCCCATCTCTTCCTCCTCTTCTTTCAGAGCCACTTCTATTCTCATCTCCATAACACCTACCTCCACTAGGCCAGTCCTCACCGATCAGTTTGCTTTACAAGAGTTGAACATTTAACCCAAACTGTTTGGTGTTTTGCTTTGTCGTGTATATCCTACATTACCTACGAAAGGCTCAATAGACTGCTGCTAAGTAAAGTAATTATTGATTGGAGACAAGGTTTTTGTCTAGGGTCGGCCCTGTAATTAAACCATATACTCTTCTAGCTATATCTCCTAAAAGTTCCCTAATAAGACTGTAGACTCCCAGATGTCATACAAAGTTCTTTGCACAGATAATACTCAATAAATCTCCTTAAATAACTAACTGAAAATGTTCCCTGACTTTATTTCTGCAGGTCTTAAAGGGATTCCTGGGAATAGGAACTATATAAGGAGATGCAATATGTCAGAGTCTTTTAAGAAAGGATGCAGTAGTTGTGATAGAAGAGTCATTAATTAAATGGTACCGCAAGCAGTGCACTAAAAGGCACTATTTATTCCAAAGGGGCATACTGAAAATCAAGTGATGAAAATGAGGTCCTGGCCACTCCTCTGCTTCACCTCCTACTTCCCCAGTGCAGGCACCTTGTGGAAGTAGGACACCTCCCCAATACCAGCTTAGAGAAGGACATAATGTCTCAAGATATCTTCCTCAGGTATCAAAGGCATCATGCCACAGAACCAGAGACTGGGATATAAACCTAAAATGTCTATTTGGAGTATGACTTTTTATTATCTTTGGGTTTCCACAGGATTTGATCCATTTCTAGATGACAGCAATAATTGGGTTGATATAATATATACAGTTATTGCAAGACAAGATCCATAATTGCATGACTCTGGGGCCTAAAAGTCTTAACTACAGTGAAAACATTTTCACGAGAGTGACCTCTGACAGTCCTCCTGCAAGGCTGCATTTTGAACTAGAGAGATGAAATTTAGATACCAGAAAACCTCTCAGACAAATCCTCCATTTAAACAGCTGAAGAGCCAATTCGCTGCTATCATAAAAATATTATTCACCTGTACTTCAAAGCCAGACATCTTTGTGAATACAAACGTGATATTGAAAAAGATAAAACTATATGAACAGCCTTACTGAGCTGGAACTATCCTAGCCCAGCAGAGCCCTGTACCACAGCAGAAAATGATTCAAGGTGGTGTGTCACTCATCATTCTGAGTTCCAAACACAGATCAGCCTAGGCATCTGGAGATGCATGAAAGTTAATGGGGTAAGTGTACTTGAACTAGGTCCACTTCCAAGTTTCAGTAACCCTCTTCATCCTACCCTAATTAATTCATGGCAAATCCTAGCCTCAGGATAATTTCAAAAGTAAACATTAGGACATGGCACCTTTCAATACTTGAGTTATTTGGTGACAATATAGTGCAGACCAGGAAACTCATGTTCCCCAGTAGTCAAATTTGAGTCACAAAGTCCACACTAGTGTAAATATTAGAGCATTATCATTAGAAAGAAAATCATCAGACCCTCTCACAGCATTTGCTTGCCCTTAATCTATACATAAGATAATTTGTCTAGTTTCTAAATTCACAGTAGTCTGGAAACAGAAAATTACAAGGGACGGGTGTAACTTCTATGGGTAGAAATGCTAGTAGCAAAAGAAGAAACAAAATTGCATAATTTAGAAAGCTGCCAGAACTTAAAAATGCAGTTGGCTGAATATGACAGTCTCACAGGCTTGAGGGTTTTGACTGCTGTCACAATTTATGTTCATTATGATGACCTTAAGTCTCACAGAAAGGTAAAAAAGGTGGGAAAAAGACTAATATAAATTTCCAAAGGTTACCATTTCAAAAAGATAAAACTAAAAAAACTTTTGGTGTATAAAAGGGAAAAATTTGCTGCCTCTAAGAATTTAGCTCTCAAGAATTAAATCTATTCCTTCATAGGTCTCATTTTTAACTGAAATTTATTTTTGATTGAAAAAAACAAAATAAAGCATGGATTCAGTACTAGCCATACTGAGGCCCCATTTTCCAGATTTGCAAATGCCATGACTGAATCAACTTCTGTCTACCTGGGGTGCTTTCCTTGCTTTTTACCCAGTCCTGCAAGCAAATCCTCCTACCTTTCAGGGTCCAGGTCAGTATGGTCTCCTCCATCTGGCTTGGTCTGGGCCCTGCCTGCCAGTGCCATCCAGCTGCCCCAAGGGTCAGCCTTCTCTTCATGCCAGGTCTCTGGAAATAGGGATCTCTCCCAATGAAAGGATCCTGACAGAATCTTTATCACATCTTCCCCATCCAAATACTTGTTGAAGAAACAATTGTTCCTGTTGCTTAATTTGTTGTATTAAAAACCCCCATTAAAATTTTTTGCATATAATGAATTTTTTAAAATCTGTTTTTATTTATTTTTAATTGTGGTAAAGTAGACAAAATTTACCATCTTAGGCTTTTTCAAGTGTATGGTTCAGTGGCATCCATGTGATGAATTTTTTAGCTCCAACTCCATCTGCCTTTATTCTCCTTTCCTTCATCCTTTCTATCGTCATATAACAGCTCAATTTCTCTAAAAAGTCATTCAAACCAGTGCTCCTGTGGTGGGGGCTGGTGTGGAGTGGAGGAGAAGAGCATTACTTTTATATATTAATTAGGTTTCTAATTATTGAATCCGTTTGAAATTTGTCTTCTCTTTATATTTTCTCATTTACATTTTAATCTTGGTTTTAACATGTTCTAATTTTTTTCTCCATTGCCTTCTTTTGTCTTAAATGAGTTTTGTTAATGTTCTTTTATTATTTTTATTCCAAATTCTGTTCCTAATTGATTTTGTTGGATGACTTCAGGAAGTGTTTTCCCGTGTTCACTGGGTCTCTATCTTTTATATTAAGCAGGGCCCATTCCTTAAATTATGAGAAGTCTATTTTATACTTTTGGGGCCCATTCATTTTCCGTTTATTAAATCTATTTCGGACTGCATATCTATTCAGACTGATGATCTTTTTGAACATGACTATTTTTCCCCCAACTTCACTGACTTATAGCTTAATTTTTAGGCTGGCTGCTCTTAGCTGGTTTAAATCTTCAGTACAATTTCCCTAAGTTACCAACATTTCCAGGACAGACTACCCTCCTAACGGTAGCACCAATATAAACACCTCCACAGCTCATAGTTCAGCTACATTTTTATTATAACACTGAAATGAAATGAGCGTCCTCATATAAGAGCCCTAGAGGCTAATGGTGGCATAGATGTTACAGGAAAGCAACTGGTTTTCTCAATCAGATTTTCAGAGAAGTAATACCATCTTTCATTAGAAGCTATTGTTCACTGACTTACTCATTCATTTCAACCAATACTTATTTAATGAGTGACTAGGCTTCAGGCACTGTTCCAGGCACTGGGAAGATACTGGTGAACAAAGTGATAGTTCCTACTCTAATGGAGCTTATGTTGTACTGAGGTGGGGTAACATAATCAGCATTTCATGTGCATATACACACACACACATACACCCGCCCACATACACACAAATACCACACTGTCAGACTACAATAAATTCTAAAAGAACAAGGAAAAATTAAACAGAGTAAGTGGCTAGAGGGACCTGCTCTTCTCTATCTGCCTACAGGCATTCAGGTGCTACAGTCTGGGGCTGCCGCAGGAAGGAATGAACACTGTGTGTATTCTTGGTGTCTAAGAAAATCCAGGCACACATGGCTTGGGCAGAATCTGTTTTCCTGATCCATGCATTTGGCCTGCCCCATATCTGTGTGCCAGTTCCGGTGGAGATGAGAATTTTAACCAGCCTGTGAAGGGCATGAACTAAAATGCCCAATGAGCACACTGCTTTCCCATCTTCCTGTACAAAGTACTCCATTCCTCAGGAAGCAGAGATGTTTGGCCTGCTTTTTCACCAACTTGCAAAGACAGACAAGCACAGAGCTAATTTTTCAAAACACTCATTGCTTTTACTGATGCTCCCATTACTGGAATTTTACCCAGAGTATTTGAAATAAAAAATGGCTTCCTTTTTCTTTTAAGTGCTCCTGGGATTATATGTGGTAACCAAATATTAAAAGTAGTACTCATCCTAGAAAGATGATCTGATTAAACAACTTAACTTTATAGAGATCAATGTAATCTTATCGTTCAACAAAGGAGTAAATTATGAGATTTCTTTGTTCATGGTTGTACATAAATTATTCTTTCTGCCAGTTCTCAATACTTCATTCATTTTTCAAGTTCTGAAGGCAAACCCTGTTAGTAAACAAGAGCTGGGATCTTTCTTTAGAATCACACTTTCCCTCTCAAATGCCTTTTCTCCTAAGACTTAATTTGTTTACTAGCAGTACGGGAACATTTCATAAAACATAAACAAAGGGTGATGCAGCTTCTTTGCGAACATGTCACTCTGTGTATAGAGCAATAACAAATTGTCCATTAAAGCAAGTATGAGGGAATTTAAGAAATGGCATGTAAAAAGGTACTGCAAGTACTCAAATGGCCAGAAACCCTGAAAGTCATGTAAAGTAAATTGGGATAAAAAGAAAAAGAAAACAACCAAACAAGACAGAAAGAATTATTTTCTTCTGAAGAATATTAAGAAATCAAAAATGTTGGGATAAGACAAATCAATAGTTTCAGCAACACAAAAAGATTGCTTAACGAAGTGATAGATGATTCTTAAATAATTACTTATTTTAAAGTGGGCCAAGAAAAGAATATCATGTAAAAAAAAAATACCGAAAAACAATTTTTGCATTGGAAGAAAAGTATAACCAAAGGCAAGCTTAATTAATTTCTGATTAATTTCCATAAAATTCTGATAATGTGAAATATTCCTCCCATTTTTATGGATTACATACATTCCTCCTTTTACTTACACTTTAATTCTCCTACAGTTCTCACGTTGTGTTCCTTCAAGTTTCAGAATCTACATGATATCTCCAGACGAATTAGTATCTTTAATTCTTAAAATAATCCTAGAAGGCTAATCTCCCTTTTACAGATAAGACCATGCAGATTCAGAGAGGTTAAGGGACTTGCCCAAGGTTACAGAGTGGTCAACTCAGGATCTGACCCATGAATGTGATGACGTTATCTTGTGAGCTTCCCATATCGCCCGGTCTTTTATTTTTTAAATATATTTTTGTGTTTTTTTTAAAAATTTTTATTTTATTTTGTTAACAGAAGATCTACTCTCTTACCAAATTTTTAAGTGTATAATATACTATTGTTAGGCTATACATACAATTGTATAGCAGATCACTAGAGCTTATTCATTTTGCTTAACTAAAACTTTATATCCACTGATTAGCAACTCCCAATTTCCCTGTCCCCCTGCCCCAGGCAACCACCATTCTATGTTTGGGTTCCATGAATCTACCCATTTTAGATACCGCATATACATGGAATCATGCTTGTATATTTAGAAAACCCCATCGTCTCAGCCCAAAATCTCCTTAAGATGATAAGCAACTTCAGCAAAGTCTCAGGATACAAAATCAGTGTGCAAAAATCACAAGCATTCCTATATACCAATAACAGACAAACAGAGAGCCAAATCATGAGTGAACTCCCAGTCACAATTGCTACAAAGAGAATAAAATACCTAGGAATCCAACTTACAAGGGATGTGAAGGACCTCTTCAAGGAGAACTACAAATCACTGCTCAACGAAATAAAAGAGGACACAAACAAATGGAAGAACATTCAATGCGCATGGATAGGAAGAATCAATATCCATGAAAATGGCCATATTGCACAAGGTAATTTATAGATTCAATGTCATCCCCATCAAGCTACCAATGAGTTTCTTCACAGAATTGGAAAAAACTACTTTAAAGTTCATATGAAACCAAAAAAGAGCCCACATAGCCGAGACAATCCTAAGCAAAAAGAACAAAGCTGGAGGCATGTTACCTAACTTCAAACTATATTACAAGGCTACAGTAACCAAAACATCATGGTACTGGTACCAAAATAGATATATAGACCAATGGAACAGAACAGAGGCCTCAGAAATAACAACACACATCTACAACCATCTGATCTTTGACAAACCTGACAAAAACAAGAAATGGGGAAAGGATTCCCTATTTAATAAATGGTGCTGGGAAAACTGGCTAGCCATATGTAGAAAGCTGAAACTGGATCCCTTCCTTACACCTTATACAAAAATTAATTCAAGATGGAGTAAAGACTTAAATGTAAGACCTGCCACCATAAAAACCCTAGAAGAAAACCTAGGGAATACCATTCAGGACATAGGCATGGGCAAAGACTTCATGACTAAAACACCAAAAGTAATGGCAACAAAAGCCAAAATAGACAAATGGGATCTAATTAAACTAAAGAGTTTCTGCACAGCAAAAGAAACTATCAGAGTAAACAGGCAACCTACAGAATAGGACAAAATTTTTGCAATCTACCCATCTGACAAAGGGCTAATATCCAGAATCTACAAAGAACTTAAACAAACTTACAAGAAAAAAACAACCCCATCAAAAAGTGGGCAAAGGATATGAACAGACACGTCTCAAAAGAAGACATTTATGTGGCCAACAGACGTGAAAAAATGCTCATCATCACTGGTCATCAGAGAAATGCAAATCAAAACCATAATGAGATATCATCTCATGCCAGTTAGAATGGCAATCATTAAAAAGTCAGGAAACAACAGATGCTGGAGAGGATGTGGAGAAATAGGAACGCTTTTACATTGTTGGTGGGACTGTAAATTAATTCAACCATTTGGAAGAAAGACAGTGTGGCGATTCCTCAAGGATCTAGAACTAGAAATACCATTTGACCCAGCAATCCCATGACTGGGTATATACCCAAAGGATTATAAATCATGCTACTATAAGGACACATGCACATGTATGTTTACTGCGGCACTATTCACAATAGCAAAGCCTTGGAACCAACCCAAATGTCCATCAATGATAGACTGGATTAAGAAAATGTGGCACATATACACCATGGAATACTATGCAGCCACAAAAAAGGATGAGTTCATGTCCTTTGCAGGGACATGGATGACGGTGGAAACCATCATTCTAAGCAAACTATCACAAGGACAGAAAACCAAACACTGCATGTTCTCACTCATAGGTGGGAATTGAACAATGAGAACACACGGACACAGGGCAGGGAACATCACACACCGGGGCCTCTCGGGGGGTGGGGGGCTGGGGGAGGGATAGCATTAGGAGAAATACCTAATGTAAATGACGAGTTGATGGGTGCAGCAAACCAACATGGCGCATGTATACCTATGTAACAAACCTGCACGTTGTGCACATGTACCCTAGAACTTAAAGTATAATAAAAAAAATTAGTGGAATCATGCAACATTTGTCCTTGTGTGACTGGTTTACTTCACTTAGCATAATGTCTTCAAAGTTCATCTGTGTTGTTGCATATGGCAGGATTTCCTTCCTTGTTAAGGCTGAATAATATTCCATTGTAGGTATATACCACAGTTTCTGTATCCATTCCTCATTCGCTGGTATAGTGGTATCACACCATTCCCAGACTGTCTTTTAAAACAAATCAGCTGCCTATGTCGAAGACTGTCCCCTTACCCATAGGTTTTGCTCTGGTGTAAGCTAGTTTTGGGACTTCAGGGTATGACAAAATACAACATAAACGTTGTAATTTGGAGAATGGGGTTTCCTATGATTAGAATAGTTGTATACTTTCCGGAAAGACTAATATATCCTTAGGCCATGAAGGTCTCTCCCTCTGTGTTCTCTGCCCTCATGAATGAAAATGCACTTTTTAGCCATTAGAGGGACTTTGGGAAAGACTAGGAGTACAAAAAAGAATTGAACATATGGGCCAGGCTCAGTGGCTCATGCCTGTAATCCCAGCACTTTGGGAGGTCGAGACGGGTGGATCACGAGGTCAGGAGATCGAGACCATCCTGGCTAACACAGTGAAACCCCGTCTCTACTAAAAATACAAAAAAATAGCCCGGTGCGGTGGTGGGCGCTTCTAGTCCCAGCTACTTGGGAGGCTGAGGCAGGAGAATGGGCATGAACCCGGCAGGCAGAGCTTGCAGTGAGCCAAGAACAGGCCACTGTGCTCCAGCCTGGGCGACAGAGCGAGACCCGGTCTCAAAAAAAAAAAAAAAAGAATTGAACATGGAGGATCCATAAAAATATATGAGATCTGATTAATGACACACATACCTTAGAAAGACCTAAAGACTATTCTTTCCTAGATACGTTGATGATATAAATTTTAACTGCCTGTTATCCTAACAAGGAGCAAGTCTACTTAAAGGCACAGTTCTTTGCTTACTTCAGTCTATGTTCTCTCAAAACCATTTTTGTCTCTGGTCTCCCCAGACTGAATACCTTGGAGAGAGTGAAGCAGTTCAATAAAGAGAAAGTTAGCATCAAGTGTCTGCCCTGTTTTCTTTTCTGTCTTCCTCTGCCTTCCAGTATTTTATCTGAGAGATATGACAGTAACACTTCAGTGATTTCCTTTATAAATGTCTGTCATCTGCTAAGATGCGATTACATGGACGTTCCCCTGATTTTCAAAGTAGGTTCTGTCATCAGAGCCTGAAAGAATGTCTGCCAAGATCCGTGCGCAAAGGAAGATGAGGTTACATTGACATTTCAAGGTCCTTTCTCACCAAAAGGAGATCGAATAACCTGCTAGAGGCAGGATAATCCTGAATTTCAACTTCCTTTTTCTCCCTAAGAGAAGTGACCAACTGCTCTCATTCAGGTGTCCTTTGCTGGCTCTCCTCCCTTTTTTCATTTTCTTCTCTTTTCTAATTTCTTCTTCTGCTTGCTCATTTCATGCCGCAAAATATCATTAATGTGAACTCTACAAATTCAAAATGTGTAGATTATTTGGACAAGACCTTGAATTTTTAAATCTTAACTTCAAAAAAACATCTGCTGACTTACAATTTGAATTACTGGTGCTCAGTCTTTAGCACATCACAGTCACCTGAAAGGTTGGACACCTCTTACCCCAATTCAGTGTCAGAGTCTGGGGTGAGACTGGAGAGTCTGCATTTCTAACCAGTCCCCAGGTGATGCTGGTGCTGCTGCCCTGGAACCACACACTGACACCACTGATGGAAATAAATAGGAAGGAAAAGGAGGGCAATTTAATCAGTTAATAAAATTGTTTCTAATCTTATCTGCCTATAGAAAAACTGATAGGCTTCATTAACTCCAACAAAGTTAACATTTTGTAGGTAAAATATAGTGGAAAGAACGCTGAACTCAGAGTCCAAGGTCTAAGCTCTAATGTGGCTCTCAGTGACCTTGGGGAAGGAACTTGGACCAACTGGGCTTCAGCGTCCTTACCTGTTATTCTTAAAGAGTCTAGGTTAGATTGTCCTTTCAACCTCTACTATTCTATGAAATATAAAAGTATGCACTGAAAATGTATGAAAACATCATTTGTTCAAAATCTCTGCAGTTCAAACACTTAACAGTTAACACTTGCCTTCCCTTAAATTATATGAATTAGGGAGATTCTATCATCTATCCTCTCTACAGAGTAAAGCTTGACAAATAATCCTGACCTTTCCAGTTGTATCTTCACTTCTCTGGTTTCATTAAATTTTAAGCCTGGAAACTCCCTAAACTGCAGGCAGACAGTGGGGAAGCCTGTCTTTATTCCTACCTGTAAACTCAAGACTTTTGTTAACATTAAGAAAAAAAAACGAACTGAAAGTCTGACTTGTGTCTAACCTAACCCCGCATTAGGCCTAGTCTCTGTTCTGGGCCACAGAGTAGGTGGACACTGTGGAATAGGTGGCATTTGACCCAGGTCTTAAAGGATAGGTAGGATTCTGATAGGTAGGGAAGAGAAAGGGGCAACTCGGGCAAATGGAATGGCATGGCAGGTACAGAGAGGCATCTGCCAAGTGTCTCTTCTTACCCCCTCCTCCTGTCACCCTCCTACCACACATCCTTGGTCTTAGTATATCTGTTCAAATTTGTCTTCACCAAGGAACTGCAGAGTCCTCAAAAACAAGACTATCTCTTGTCTTTATCACCAGCACTTAGCACCGTGCATGGCACAATTAAGTAAATAACTGTGCTCACTTAATATTTGTGGACCTGAACCCAACCAATTCTATAATACAGTATTTGCTAGATGAAATAAAGAAGAGCATATATGAAAAACTTAATAAACTCTTAAGTCCTGTAAAAATGTAGGTTTTAAAATACTTATTAGCATTAGAACTAAGGTCTTAAATGGCAAACCAATGAGTGTGAACTTTATTTTGAGGGCCACTGGGAGCCAGTGGGTTTCTGGAAAGAATGCTGATCTCATGTTGCTGTGTAAATTGGGAGAAAAAGCGGCTGCTTGGAAGGACAACACAAACTAAAAGATGACTGCACCTACCATGAGAAGACTAATGAAGGCAGGAACCTGTCTGGTGCCTGTTAAAACAGAAAAAAAGATCCTACATCTTACACAAACAGACCTGCACTTGTTATGATGATTAAGGTGCTGAAGAAGTGGCTTTAGAACACCGACTCTAGAAGCTTTCTCAAAATCCCCAACCTGTGGCAATATATTGGTCAGAGTTCTTGTACCTACACACTGAAAACTGTTAGGGATGTATACCTGGGAGTGACAGAGTTCTATTCTATCATAGTAATGGAACAGAAATGACTTTGGAGTATAACCTATGACCAGGGGGAACCATATATTGCCCTGTGACCACATTCATCATGCTTTCAAAACATTACAGCTAATGTGCATTCACAAGAGACAATGCAGATACAGAACAAGTTAATGTTACCACCATAAGGAAGCAAAATAGCTAATCCAGAAGTAGGTTCGTTCTATAGGAAAACTGTACTAGTTTCTACAGGTCAAGGGAAGAGATAAAACAACCAAATGTAATACGTGGACCTTGTTTGAACCCCGATTTAAGCAAACCAATTGTTAAAAGACCTTTTAGGATTATAAAAAACTTGAGTATGGACTGGATATTAGGTGATAGCAAAGAATTACGGTCAATTTTATTAGATGTGATAATAGTATTGTGGGTAGATGAGAAAATATCTATATTTCCTAGAATGCATACTGATTATATGGGGTTCAATGAAATGATGTCTATATTTGATTCATAATACTTTAACAAAGAGAAACAAGGGCTGGGCACATTATCTTATGCCTCTAACCCCAGCATTTTGGGAGGCCTAGACAGGACGATCACTTGAGGCCAAGAGTTTGTAAACAGCCTGGGCAACACAGTGAGACCCCATCTCTACCAAAAAAAAATTTAAAGGTTAGCTGAGCATGGTAGCACACATCTGCAGTCTTAGCTACTGGGAGGCTGAGACGGGAGGATCGCTTGAGTCCAGGAATTCAAGACTGCAGTGAGCTATGATTGCGCCACTGCACTCCAGCCTGGGCAACAGGGTGAGACTCTCTCTAAAAAATTTTTTTGGTCGGGCGCTGTGGCTCATGCTTGTAATCCTAGCACTTTGAGAGGCCAAGACAGGAGGATTGCTTGAGCTCAGGAGTTCAAGACCAGCCTAGGGAACATGGTGAAACCGCATCTCTACTAAAATACAAAAAATCAGTCAGGCGTGGTGGTGGGCACCTGCAATCCCAGCTACTCAGTAGGCTGAGGCATGAGAACTGCTTGAACCCGGGAGGTGGAGGTCTCAGTGAGCTGAGATTGTGCCACTGCACTCCAGCCTGGGCAATGGAGTAAAACTCTGTCTCAAAAAAAATTTTTTTTTAATTAGAGTGAAAGAATAAAGGTACAAATAAACCAAACATGACTAAATCTTGATAACTGTAGAATTTGAGTGATGGCAATATGTTACATATTATCCTAATTTTTTCTCCTTTTGGGTTTAACACTTCATAATAAATATTTTTTAAAAGATAAGACTCATTTATAAAAAGTTTCCTATATTTTACAATGGCAATAATAAAGGAATGCCATCTTAGAACCTCAATTTGAAAAATAAATTACTATATTAAAGAATTGAACACCATCTGTAATTCAGGTTCGATCACATAGGTTTGAGTAACTGAACTGTCTGCATAACTGAATGTTGGCCTGAGTATTTACAGGCATAACACACAGCAAGGATGAGTGGAGGTGTCATTTACATAGGCATCTTTTATCATATGACATGATTACGGCCCTTTCAGAACTATTTTTGCTTCAAAAGACTATGAGTGTGATCAATTAATCAAATCATTAAATAAAGAATTTTCATTAAGACCTTAGTATAAGGCATTCTGCAAAGTTCTGTGGAGAATATGAAGATAGATTCAAAAAGACAGCTTGGAAGATTTTTAAAGTTTAATCTATTCAGTCACAGTATGCCACTAGGTTGAACAGCCAAAGGTTGAACAGCCAGGTTGAACAGCCAATGGATGAGCACACGAATTTAGGAGAGTATTCATTCACTAATTTGTTCATTTATTCACATATTGACTATTTACTGAAGGCCCAGTGTACTTGGGGTATTGGGCTATCTGCTGGGGGAACAAAATAGGCATGGCTCGTAGCTTCACACAGCTGACAGTGTGCAGGGAGAGAGGCATGATAGAATAAAAACACACAGGACTATAATTGCAAAGTGAGAAGTGCTACAATGGCTGCTGCAGGAGAGATGCAGGGGGGACATATCTGTGATTGTGGGGGTTGGGGCAGGACTTTGGGATAGTGACACTTAAGCTGAGAACTAGAAATAACTGATGATGGAGACAGTCAGGGAAACCTTCAAAGTGGAAGAGAACTGGGGCAGAGGGGTTGTAGGAATTTATGAATGGTGGGGGGAATGTCGTGATGGCTCACATGCTCACTTCCTTCTAGGATTATGGGAGTCTGTTCTGGCCAGCCACTCCTTGGTACTCCCCTCTGCTAACAGTTTGTATCATCTTTACTGTCATCCAGGGTTCTGGCTGCCTCTTGACATACTACGACATATTATATACTCATTTCCTATCTGTCTCCCCCACTACACTTAACTGCAACAAGGGCAAGGAATTTGCTTTATTCGTCCTGTAGCATCACCTTCTAGCACAGTACTAGGCTTAATATCAAGTACTCAACAAATACTTAACTGCTTTAAGGAGTAAGGAAGTGTTAAGATGTACAAGGTCATGCATTGTCTCCAGCTTAGAAACCTTACATTCAACCCAAGACTCACATCAGAACTACCAGGAGAGCTCTTTCTGCAACAAAGCAATACTCTGACAAATAAAGCACCAATTATGCTCAGGAGTAGAACAGTATGTCAAGGATGACAGTATGTCATTTCTGCTGAGAACGTGACTAAGGGTATGTTGTGAATGCCTAGCTGTTGGAATCTTTAAAGCAGAGTTCGTTAAAGTGCAGATTCTGGTCCGTTACTGGATCATGAAAATAATTTAGTGGCTGCTGACCAGCCTGATTTTGATGAAATAGAACAGAAAACAGGAGAAGAGAAAAATAGCAGATTGGTGGCATCCTGCACAGTGAGGAGGGAAGCACTGTTTCACAAAGCTGTTGTTTTCAGACTCTGTCTGTGTCTACAGATATGTATGTGTGTGAGTTCTGGGTCACAATGCAAAGTGTGTTTCTTACTGTGGGTCATGGTCAAAAGGCTCTGGAGGCTAAGGAGCTAGTAGTATTTCCCATACTGTTATCTGGGCATTAGACTGAGCCCTGCCAGAAACGACAAACCAGCTTCTTGAGCTATTTTATTAGAATCATATTTAAGTCAAACACCAAGGGCAAGAGAAGAACACCATGGTGATGTTTTCTGCAGCTGAATTGGCAAGTGCATTACACAGGGACCCAACATAAAGGGACACTGAAGACTATGCAAACTGGACGTGGTGGGGGGGTCTGCCAAAGACAGTGCCAGCAACTGCCATCTTTTGACAAATAAACATCGCAAATTAAAGTTATAGCTGTTCCCCGCCAGGGTCCCCTTGGGGATTACATGATGCAGAGGGTGACTTGAAGGACAGTCTAATCTTACAGGTGTCTTTGTTAATATAATATGCATTATACTATAAAATTATATACCTATACACAAGTACAATATACATTATAGTATGCATTCTATTATAAAATATATAACATACATATGTATATACTAATATACATATGCATATATATGCATTATAAAATATATGTGATGGTATACATTTCCATTATAAAATATATATGGTAACTATATACAGTTCCAAGATCTATATATAGCAAGCAAAGGGCTTCTAGTACAGTGTTTACAACAGAAGCTCAATAAACATTTATTCAATGATGAGTTAAGTGAATAAGTGAAATCTTTTTCAGTCTTGTTGGTGTTTGATTTTATCAACATGTAAATATTTATTAAATGATTGGCTCATATGGGCTTATTCATTTAGATACCAGCTCATTTAAAAAATATTTTAGGTTTTATTAAATTCTTAGTTATGGAAATGTACAAAGACATAAAATTCACTTAATACATGCTCACCAGAAATTTATAATCTAAGATGGTCATAAATCTACCAATTCACAGAAGCAGATTAGTTGCTTCTGATGCCTTTATAGTAAAGTTTAATACCTAAAACTTTACTTACTGTACTATAAAGTTAACTTCACTATAAACTTTATTATGAGCAAGAAAGGCAATGAGTGAAAAAGGAGTCAACATGTTCATGAGACTGTGGAAGTGGTCTGTTCAGCCAAAATACACTAATGGTCAGTAACATCCTCAAGGGATACCATACAATAGAAATATTTAGCATTTCATATGAGTCCTATAATGATGCAACCTTTTCCAAATACCTGAAACCATAAATTTAATCATTTATCTTGTATGCTTGTTATACACTAAAAAAAATTCCTTGGGAGGAAAAAAAAAGTTCCTTAATGCACGCTTTATAAACCACAAAAGTAAGGGGTAAAATAATGACTAACAGGATTTTTTTTCCCTAGAAACAGAAGGCTATCATATGTAAACTTCTAGTAATTTCATTAGAGATAGTGCAGTGGAATAATTAGCAAGCAACTCAATCTCCCAAATCTTTAGTAAACAAAATCTTTCTCCTTGATTAGAGCAATATGTTGTGCCTTTACCACTCACAAGTTAACTTCTCCTACCTTCACTAAAAAAAATTAAAGAGCCGATATCCAAAATGCATGTAATTAACTCTGTCTCATGGATGTTTCCTCTCATTAGTTTTTTGGAAATGTTGTACAATATTGCTTAAAATTTTATGTTAGAACTAATGTAACTGTGTTATTGTCTGATAAAGGAAAAGCAGTGGCATGCAATTTGGACCCATTTAATGTCAGTTAACATAGGGTGTCCTGTTTTTAAATTTATAAACAAAAAGGAAAAATATTTTATCTTTTACATGTTGAACAAGGCTAAGCCAAAAATGAAGAAAAAAACTGCTTTTAGGCCTACTGCAATGTTTAAAACAAAACAAGTAAGGGCATTAACATTAATATTTAGAAGAAATCAAGCATAAATCCTACTTCTACTATAATATTAAATATGATGCTATTAATTATTTTTCAAATATATACTAGCTGTTTTTACAGAGCAGCAATTTTACTGCAGTGTCATACCAAATCTTTTAGTGAAAGTTAAGTGCACAGAAAAATTCCATTGTATCCTGGCTGCCTGTTCCACAGGCTCGTATACAAAAAGGACATCTTGCCTCCAAAATATAACAATCTCAAATGTAACACCTCAAGCATTACTCCTGTCTCTGAACAATGGCATTATAAGTAAATCCCTGCAGGCAGATGCAACTGCTACCTTCACCCCCATCCGCTGAAACCTTTAGAAGAGTCCTCCCATACTCAGCATTTAACAACCAGTTAGCCACTCCACACATATTAACAGCCTTTCATACCTACCAAGCCCTTTTATGAAGCTGATCACACAGGATCGTCTCCAACAAGCAGTTGTAATCTCCATGAGCCTGAAAAGAAACCCAAACTAACAGTCTGGAACAGCTACACAGACCATGTTCCAAAGCCAAAACACATAATGATGGGCTCCATGGTCCTGTTGCTCACTGCCACCATAAGTGTCTCAGCCACAATGCAGGGCCCTTATATTTTTGGCCCCAGGTGTATTTTTAGTCAGGTGCTAAAGACCTACAGTAGAAGACAAACTAAAACAGGCCTTCCGTCCAGGGCAGACTGTTCATACCAATGGGACAATTTTTAGCTGCACAGTAAGACAGTGACCTACAACTCACAGAGTGCCCGTATGTCTATATTTATCCACAAGAACATACTATGCTGACAGATTAGTAAAGCTGCTCAAAGCACTCCAGGAACATGAGCCCGACCCACACAGTTTGCCATAAACAGTCCATGCATAGCAAATACACACGCTGCCCCCTGGATCTAACGGGCTGGGGTTGTGTTCCTGTGATTCAAGAAAGGTAGGAGCAAAGATAACACAGGGTGAGTGATAAACTGTTGCTCTGGGAACTAGGGGCTCTTGGCCATGAATACAAACAGCTTTCAACAGCTTATATGCTTACAGACAAAACCAACAGCAGAGAATCTGTATTTGAAGCCAAGAGTCAGCGAGAAACCATACACCCTTAAGGAAAACGAAACACTGAACATCTGTTGACATAACTTGCAAAGAAAAGTGATTGGATTCAAATCTATAGTTACATGATTTTAAAAGACACAGCCTAAACTGACTTGTTAAAAACTTCATTTATAAAACCAAGATGGAGCCAATATTGGAGAATGTTAAGTGTTCTGCCTTCAAAAGAAAACAGGTTTAGGTTAATGAGGTTGAGAAGGAAAATGCAAAGTTACTTAAAAACAAAAGTGTAACGAATTGATCTTTCTATGGGCATTATTTCTGAGAGAAGAATTCTATGAGGGTCAGTGAAAATTTATTTCAGCTGTGAAGAGACCGAAACCCAAGTAATTTTCTATTCTTGATTTACTCAGGGTAAACTGAAGGTTTTCTTTAGCAATATAGGTTGTAATTACAAAACAGCATGGAAGGAGAATTGACTGATGAACTGAAACAATTCACAGGAAGAAAGAAAATGTCCAATTTACCAAAATGAACACTTAAAGTGATTCTGCTGAGCTAAACACCAGCAAAGATGCCCCATGCTACTCCTGCATTTTACACATTTAGGGTTTAGAATGCCTTTGTAAAGTTGACAGAGGTGAATATGTGGTATTTGGTTTACATTTTACTAAAGGAAGTCAAAACCATTAAAAGACAGTAGTGTGCCTATGGAGTTATCTGTGTACAGACAGAAGAGGGTAAAGTCCTTCTCATTCTGTATACAACTAGGAATCCAATGCAGAGTGGAATAATAGACATGGGAGATTCCAAAAGGTGGGAGGGGTGTAAGGGATGAAATACCACCTATTGGGTACAAGGTACACTATTTGGGGGATGGGTACACTGGAAGCCCACACCATTACTACACAATATCACCATGTAACACAACGGCACGTGCACCCCTAAATCTATAACAAAAAAAAGATGAAAGAAAAAGAAAATGGAATTCTGCTTCACTATCTCATTAGTGTAATACTACATTCTCTATAAATTTTTTTTTTTTTTTGCTTCCTAAGTTTCTGAGACAGTAGTGCACAAATCTGTGAATGTAATTGTAGAAGTCTACAATTTCTCCTTTTAATTCTGTCAAAAGTGGTCAGGTTCAAATAAATCCATGTTGATTATAAACAAATAAATAAATAAATTGGAGTCCAGACCCAACTGAAAATTTGCACTTTGTCATCCTCAAGTCTCCAGTGCTATTCTTAGACTAACCTCTCAAATGATGTGACTGTCATTCAACTAAAAGAACATTACTTAAAACAGCCTTGTAGGAATATGAAAAAAAAAGTATCCTCTTCTTTCCTACTTTTTATAGATACTAAGGGAAGTGAAGAGAAAAAAAGGTAGAAAAGGAAGCTAACATTTGAGGGAAGGAGGACTGACCTTGATTCTGATCCTAGGTTAGGCACTTTCCATGTATTATTTCACTAAGTCCTCACAGTAACCTTATAAGGTAAGCATTACCATCTACATTTTAGAGTCAATGAAAAAGAACAAAAATAAGGTTGCTCAGGGTCATTCAAATACAGGTTTATCAGACTCCAGTGTCACTGCATTTATTAATTTTTATTCTAGTGCTTTCCTTAATATGATTGAGACTTCTAAACAATGGCAACCTTAGAGTATTTGTCTTTGTATACATTTAAGAGATGCCTCAAATAATGTATACATATTTTTTTTTACCCAGATATCCTGCATATCCAAAATATAGCTGAATTCCAGAGTGCAGTCACCTTTGGTGCCCTCCACCTCACCTGACTATCCCCACTTGAAGCCCATGTTCTCCTATATTAGACATAATCTTGTTCCTCCGTCAAATGTATGTTAAATTAAAAGCAAAAAATCATGGACAGGTGAAGGATCCTAAGGTCAGGCATACTGACAGTGTAAGTGACAGCTGTCAGCTGATGGCTGATATTAATAGAAAAATCAGAGAACAAAAACACAAAGCAGACATAAAACTTAGAAAGTAAAGCAGCCTACAGATATTTTAGTATAGAAAGAGAATGCCTTTCACATTTCAAAAGCCCTGAAGGTATCCATATATTATAAAATCTCTAATAATTAATATTCACTGATGATCTGAATTCATTTAGATGTGGTTAAATTATGATAGCATTTTATGCAACAGATACAGAGACAGTAAAATACTTTTTAGAAAAAAACTGTATTCAAAATTATTAAAATGATTTGCTATTTCCAGGGCTAACCTTCATGATTAGGGGAAGTTTACTTATAGATTGTTGGCTCCCTGATGATTCTTAAAAAAGTCATATATTTTAAACTATATTAATGTAAACTAAATTTAATAAATAAAATAAACTGGATTGTTGACTTAATTGATAGTTTCATAACAACCCTCAAATATTAATTGAATGCATGACTTTAAAGTTGATGCTTCCTTTTTCTTTAACAGTTAATCTAATATTCATAAAAGTTTCCTTTCTGCTTCTGTGTGGCCTGATGGCAAGACGGCAATTTTTTTTTTTTTTTTTTTTTTGAGACGGAGTCTCGCTTTGTCGCCCAGGCTGGAGTATAGTGGCGCGATCTTGGCTCACTGCAAGCTCCGCCTCCCGGGTTCACGCCATTCTCCTGCCTCAGCCTCCCGAGTAGCTGGGACTACAGGTGCCCGCCACCACACTCGGCTAATTTTTTGTATTTTTTAGTAGAGACAGGGTTTCACAGTGTTAGTCAGGATGGTCTCCATCTCCTGACCTCGTGATCTGCCCGCCTCAGCCTCCCAAAGTGCTAGCATTACAGGCGTGAGCCACCATGCCTGGCTGACTGCGAATATTTTTAAGTGCAAACGAAAGGTGAACCCAATGCTTCTACCTTCACGGGCTTAGAATCTGCAAGGAAGGAAGTTCCTGAGTGTGTTTAGTTTACCTTGTTGCTTCTGGGAGGACTGTTCTTAGGCTACCGGCCAATAGCTACTTATTAGCATAAAGGTTAGATCATACAACTACTCTCATTAAATGTAGCCTACTAGGCCAGGTGTGGTGGCTCATGCCTATAATCCCAGCCTTTTGGAAGGCCGAGGTGGGTGGATCACCTGAGGTCAGGAGTTTGAGACCAGCCTGGCTAATATGGTGAAACTCTGTCTCTACTAAAAATACAAAATTTAGCTAGGTGTGGTGGCACGTGCCTGTAATCCCAGCTACTGAGGAGGCTGAGGCAGGAGAATCACTTGAAACTGGGAGATAGAAGGTTGCAGTGAGCTGAGATCCTGCCACTGCACTCTAGCCTCGGTGACAGACTGAGAGTCTGTCTTAAAAAAAAATAAAAATAAAAATAAAAATAAATGTAACCTACTGGACTCTATCCACCTACTTTATTGTATAGTCTCCCCGCTCTATTTTACTATGGGAAGCAAGAAATAACTTTTGCACATCAACTCAATAATTTTTTTCCAACTTACAGGAAAAGTCACCATTTAAAATGATCATATTGTAACCCTGCCTATTTCATTCAAAACTCTGAAGTGAGAGGATACACTTGCTGATGATGATTCTTATTTTTTTCATAATTGGTCTTATAAACCCAACATTTCTCTAAACTGAGGTTTTAGAACCTCAGTTTATCAGTGAAATATTTCAGTAATAAAATGGTTACATTTTATTTGTATGAGATACATACATGTTAGTCTTCCTAGAAATTCAGTAAATATAAGAGTTAAAATATTTTCACAGAAATATGGCAATTAACAATAGATGCCAGTGCCAAAAGGATTATGTATTTTCACTATTTTTCAGTGATATAACATAGTACAGAATATATTCATTCACTTGTATTAACAAAACTTTCAGAGACAAGGAGCCTCTGAGGCTGTGTTAAGGGAGGAACCAAATGGAGCACAACATAAGCAAACATCACCTGCAGCCTGGCCTCTTCCCTGTGGAAACCGTAATAAGGGCAGGGAACCCATAAAAGATAATGTGTCATTGTGTTGGGAAGTACTAGCTATTAAATAGGCTTACAGTTGTAGGTAGCATTTGCCAAGCATGTCATTACCTAAATACATATCCAGCAATCAAATGCAACCTGAAAATGTGTATTAGGAGGGCCACTAGGAAAATACTGGTTTGTTTTGGCACAGGGTACCTCTGACAGCAAGCTACTGGTGAAGCAGCATTCTACTAACCAGGTGTATGATACTTATTGGGCACAGACTGTGTGAACCTATACAGAGGCTCACTTTAAACCTCCAAAGATCACCCACTCTCTGATAAATTGCCAGGTATATTCCTTTTTTTTTTTTTTTTTTAAGATGGAGTCTCGCACTGTCACCAGGCTGGAGTGCAGTGATGCGACCTCAGCTCACTGCAACCTCCGCCTCCCGGGTTCCAGTGATTCTCCTGCCTCAGCCTCCCAAGTAGTTGGGACTACAGGCGCATGCCACCACACCCAGCTAATTTTTGTATTTTTAGTAGAGACAGGGTTTCACCATATTGGCCAGTCTCAATCTCCTGACCTCGTGATCCGCCCACCTCGGCCTCCCAAAGTGCTGGGATTACAGGTGTGAGCTACTGTGCCCAGCCTACCAGGTGTATTCTTAAACCCAACCTTGGAAAGAAAAATCAGAAGGGATTCTATGTTAATGAGAAATATTCTGGAAGGTATACTAACTTAAATGTGTTAGAAGCACACTAAATGTTCTTTTTCCGAAAAGTTTTCCTGATTTCCATTACTCAGCTTATAGGTACCCCCCAGTTCTATATGTGTAATTCCTCATTTGATCTTTCTGTTGCCCTCAGTCTTTTAATTATACTGCTTTGAAGGATTATTGCACAGGTTCTGTTTCTTGAGTTGAACTCACTTATTTTTTGGAGAGGGGTCTGACAAAATCCCAAAGTTTACCCAAAGATGGAGAGAGCTTTATAAAATGTACAGACTCAATGGCCTCATGAAGACCTACAGAATTTGAACCCCTGGCAAGGCTAGAATTTGTCTTTTTAAAGGTTCCATAAGTGATTCCAATGTGTACCCAGGTTTGGAAGCTACTGATGGCCCTTGGGAATATTTAATAATAAATGAGAACAGAGTATTTAGTAAACCATCCTCCCAGGCAGAGGAATCCATAGGAGGGTTTAAAATAGTTTCCATCTTAGGCCAGGCACGGTGGCTCATTCCTGCAATCCCACCACTTTGGGAGGTCGAGGTGGGAGACTCTTGAGCCCAGGAGTTTGAGGCCAGCCTGGTCAACATGGCAAAACCCTGTCTCTACAGAAAACACAAACATTAGCTGGGCATGGTAGTATGCACCTGTGGGCCCAGGTACTCAGGAGACAGGTGGGAGGATGGCTTAAACCCAGGAAGGAGGCTTCAGTGATCTATGATCACGCCACTGCACTCCAGCCTGGGCGACACAAGACCCTGTCTCTAAATAAAGAAGTAAATAATAAAATAAAGAAAGAAATAGTAAAACAGAGCTCTCTAGCTGGTAACCTTGTATCTATAACTCAAAACATAATGAAGAATCAGGAAGTTAACCAAAAGAACTTGGGGTTTGCTTTTGCTGTGCTTCATTGATTTCTTACCTTTTATTTTCTTTCTTTATTTATTTACGTATTTTTGTGACGGAGTCTCGCTCCATCGCCCAGGCTGGAGTGCAGTGGCGTGATCTCAGCTCACTGCAAGCTCCACCACTCGGGTTCATGCCATTCTCCTGCCTCAGCCTTCCGAGTAGCTGGGATTACAGGTGCCCACCACCACGCCTGGCTAATTTCTTTTGTATTTTTAGTAGAGATGGGGTCTCACCGTGTTTGCCAGGATGGTCTTGATCTCCTGACCTTGTGATCCGCCCACCTCGGCCTCCCAAAGTGCTGGGATTACAGGTGTGAGTCACTGTGCCCAGCCTGTTTCTTACCTTTAAACAGCCTCAGGGGTTTCTCTGAGGAAACTAACACATTTCTCTGTCCCAAATAGGTGTCAGAAATCTACGTACTTGATATACATAGACTAATGCAAGGTCTCACTTCAAGCCTAACTCTTATTCACAACCCAAGCAAGGTTTATTTTTTTTTGGTCTAGTTTTTAAACTCCTAGCAAATTGAATGCAGAAAATCAAAAGACAAGGTGTAAAAAAATGATCACTTGATAAATGCATAAATTCTAAAAAGCATTTATACAATTAATAACAACAAAGCAAGTGGTGCCATTTAGTTAGTATACCTCCCAGAATTCCTTCACAGTCCCTGTGAACATTTCCTGAATAGTCATACAGAACAAAAAAAAAAAGGGTGTGTTCAAGATGACATCCTGTTAACAGTAAAGGATAAACACTTCTGCAGGGTTTTCATATTTTCGTTCAAAACATCTAAAAACTTAAAAAGATTAACCTGACAATGGGAGTTCAGTTCTGAGTGACTTGTTCACTAGAGGCACGGTTAGAATGAAAGTAAACAACTATTTTCATTTAACAAAGCATCTTTTATTGTTTTATTTTTAATTTTTTTGAGACAGAGTCTTGCTCTGTTGCCCAGGCTGGAGTGCAGTGGTGTGATCTCAGCTCATTGCAACCTCCACATCCTGGGTTCAAGCAATTCTCCTTGTGCAGTGAAGGAGCACAGAGAAGGCACAGAGCCACACAACCTTTTACTACTAAGGCCTCTTTGCCTAATATCCTCATCCCCACAACCCTGTTCTACCCAAGAAGGAGACAACCTAGTCTACCTCATGTGTTTTTCCATATTTCACCTTGTATTTTGAGTTGATTATATTTTTGAGGATTAAAAATACAGCCCAAGAAAGGATCCTCCTTCAGGGAAGACTCTTAAGTGTCCAAAGTGCATCAGGGACGCATCTGCACTTAAATGAGGCCAAGTATGGACTCTGTGGCATTATGGACCTGTAAGTCCATGTTCATAGGCTGATGTTGCCATTAACAAGCCGTGGGACCTTGGAAAACTAACACAGTCTGAGACCGAGACAGTTCGTCTGCAAAGACGATGAAGTCAGGTGTACACATAAAGAAACAGCAATTGTCCTGCAGCATTTTAATAGTATCTATACATTCTTTAGGCCAAGTAATCTAGAGAGCTTCATTCAAAGGATATGTCATAAATCTAGCAGGCCAAATGATAAGCTGAGGAGTGTCAGAAGTCATTACTAAGCATAGTCGGTAAGAGACAACTCCCAAAATAAAATCCAGTCTAAGAATGTCATTATTTTATATTATAAAATAACTCTTCTGTCTAAGTCTGGGACTTTCTGAGAATACTATTTGAAATAATTCTACCTTTGTGTTCTAATACAGTAGCTATTAGCCACATATGGCTGCTTAGCCCTTGAAATGTGGTCAGTGTTACTAAGGAACTTATTTTTTTTTTTTTTTTGAGATGGAGTCTCGCTCTGTTGCCCAGGCTGGAGTGCAGTGGTGCGATCTCAGCTCATTGCGACCTCCACCTCCCGGGTTCAAGCGATTCTCCTGCCTCAGCCTCCCGAGTAGATGGGACTCCATGCCCACACCACCACACCGGCTAATTTTTGTACTTTTAGTAGAGATGGGGTTTTACCATGTTGGCCAGGCTGGTCTTGAACTCCTGACCTCAGGTGATCTGCCTGTCTCGGCCTCCCAAAGCGCTGGGATTACAGGCATTAGCCATCGTGCCCAGCCAGAAACTTAATTTTTATTTTTATTGTAATTAATTTAAATTCAAACTTAAAAACTGACACTTGGTTCAGTTATTGGAAATGTTTTAAGTATGTTTGGACAAATCTGCATATATGAAAGTACTTTTTCAACTGTAAATTTTATTAAATCCAAATACAGATCAAGTGTTTTGGATAAATTTGGTATTCAAATTTAAATATGTTGATGGTGTAAAATACACACTGAATTCTGAATTCCTCAAAAAAAGAGGGTAAAATATTTTATTAATAGTTATGCTGATTACATGTTGAAATAACATTTTAGATATATTGAATTAGATAAAATAAATTATGAAAATTTCAATGCTTTTAACCTCTTTTTAATGTCGCTATTACAAAACTTAGAATTACATGCGTGCCTGGTATTGCGTTTGGCACACTGCTTTTGACCAATTAACAGTGTTTATAAAACTTAGACAGGGAATAATTTTGCAGATAAACATGGAAAACTATTCAGAAAAAGCTAGTGTTGTGTCTTTATGGATTAGTAAATGCATGTAGTCATATATATTCACAAATAAGTTATTAGAAATACTGGTTTATTGATTCAATAACATTTATTGATCACTTCAAAAAGTATCAGGCCAGGTGAGACTGGGAGGTGGTCACCTTTATGTCCACTCTATAGAAGAGAACACTGAAGTAATTTGTCAAGGACAGCACACTCAATAAATGCCAGGAAAAAGGACTAGAATATAGCTTTTCCATCTCTGGAGTTTGTACTCTTCCTGCTATACCAGATTGCCTCCTAGAAGTTGAGCAGCAAAAGATCATAAAAGAGATTTCTGATATTAAATACTTCTATATGGCACCCAAATCTATTACAAAACCAAAAATATAAAACTGACCAGGGAAAAAAATTTTAAACATCTTAATCTTCCTCTAGCTCTAACCATATCATCCATGTTATGATTGATCACACATTGTCTTGTGCTAGCTCCTATACTGACATGTTCATTCTTTCTGAATATCACAGAGATTTCCACCTTGCCTACTTCTTTGTAGAAAGCACCTCATACTTTGCAAATTATCATCGCTTCTGCTGCAGTGTTTTGTACACAGTGGGTCCTCAATGAATATTGGTTGATTTGTTGAAATCTTTAATTTTTTAAAACCACATCCATGTGAGAAGAAAAGCTGGTGAAATTGAATTGAAAAATTGTGATTTCCTGATACAAACTTGCATTAACAAAACCACTATTTTGACATAGAGTACTCCTATAGCAGAATCATTTCATCTTGTAAATAGAGTATACTCGTCTCACAGAGTTAGCATCCATCTGAAAACTCAGGAGTAATTTGGGCGCTGGGGAAAACAAGCTCAATATTTAAGCAGAAAGCTAAACTGGCAAATGTCTGTAGGGTTTTTTGTTGGGCTTCTTTTTCATTCTGGTAGGTAGCTCTTTAATTCCCTTCCATCTGCTCTTGCCAGTCATCTCACCACTCCCTTCCTCTGCTTCTTCCTCTCCCAACTACACACTTTTTGCTTGACATGTCTTTTCCCTCAATCCTGCCAACCCATCTTCTCCTTCAAAGACCTTGTAAAAGTCCCACTTATACCACAAAACCTCCCTTAACCAAATAAAAGGGAAACGGTCATTTTCCTCACCCAACTACATCCTGGGATAAAATAATTTTGAGCTCCCAAATCAGAAGGAAATGGAAATAATTAAGTATGTATCTACATGAATGGAGTTTTATGGCTGTATAACTTCTCAGATTAAGTTATTACCTCTGTTCTTAACCATATTGGTATAGATTTGTTTCCCTGAATAATCCTCATTGTTGTTTTTCAGAGTCTGTTGACATGTTCTGTTGTAAGGGTCTTCCTAAAATGCTGTATGTGGTGGATATAATTAAAACTTAATTTTAGGTCTCTTTATTTTGCAATATTTATTCAGAGAACTGAGAGTGCACAAGATAGTACAGGTGTAAGGTTTACAACCTGTTGTTTCATTATGAAGAGTTAGGTGCACCTCTGTCTTACTTTCTTATGTGATGACTGATGTGATGCCATCATGTAATAATTGTCACCAGAGTACTCTGTGGCATTCTGAAGTAGTCAGTGTCATGCCCTGTCAGCCCATAATGTTAACATGACTGCTAAAACTTCCTCAGCACTGGGAGAATCTGATTCAACTAGCCTAATGGGATGGAGTTTGAAGTGGCATAAGAACAGCAAAATATGCTTTCAAAAATTCCCCTAAGATTAGGAGACATTTTCTCCTAGAAGGGTTTATTACACAACTATACATGGCCCAGGAAAGCACACTGCTCTCCCTGAAGGATAGAAAGAAAGGTGAAACAACTGCTAATGCCTGTGTGTCACTGCAGGACCAAGCCGTATATAATTCTGAATATAATAAAAGCACCTGACAGAGATCATCTTGAACTTGTTTCTTAAGAGGTGTTGTCTTTGGGAGCTTTCATGATGCCTTTGTTTTCTATGAAAATTACACTATATTATTCCGAGAGACTGTCATATGTAAAAAGTGGTTAGACAACTTAGATGAATTGATACTCTAAAACTATACCGAAGTAATCCAACAAGCTATGCAGTATCCATTAGGTATTTGTTTGACATTTAAATGGTTTAAGGTCATGTGGCCATCTAAAATGTGTATTTCCTTGAAAAACAAAACCAAAGAAAATCTCCGCCAATCTATGACCTGGGAATAACTATAAAATGAATGTATAGGGGCTTTACATAGCAGCTATACAACACCACTGTGTTAATTTGGAATATTAAATCAATTGAGTATCGTCAAGAGAGAACCCTGCCATCACCTTTTACCCTCAACACAAATATTCTATTTAAAGAGCATATTGTCTAGCCGAGTATAATTTTAAAACACTGTTCATCAAATAATTGCTTCTGCCTATTTTTTTTAAAGCAACTTGCTTGAGCTACAAAATCATGCATGTTTTTTATCATACATTAAAATGAAACACCGGCTGGACCCAGGGAAGATACCAAACTCTGACAATTCTACCCCAGACAACTGGCTTGAATCTGTTCCCTTCTATCTAACTCCTCTGCTACTACTTTATTTTGAGTCCTTGTTGTCTCTTTCCTGGGTCATTCTCGCAGTGATTGTCCCTACCTCCATTCTCAGTGCAGAGTCCCTGAATTTGCTGGGATGTGATCATGCTGTTCCCTGCTTAAAAACCTATGGGGCTGGGTGTGGTGGCGGGCACCTGTACTCCCAGCTACTTGGGAGGTTGAGGCAGGAGAATGGCGTAAACCCGGGAGGCGGAGCTTGCAGTGAGCTGAGATCATGCCACTGCACTCCAGCCGACAGAGCAAGACTCCGTCCAAAAAAAAAAAAAAAAAACACAAACAAAAAAAACCTATGGGGTTGCCCAGTGTTTTCAGAATAAGACCAGACCTTTCGGCAGATCCTTCCATGCTCCCTGTCATCTGACCCAACTTGCCTTTGTATACACAATCTGTCACTCCTTCAGGGAACTTGGGATCCAGTTGTCATTCCCTCAGGCACCTCCCCAACTCCCTGCAATTGCTCAGGTTCTTCCCTCTGCCTTTCCCCCTCTTCTCTGTAACAGTCTTCATGTTCAAATGTCACAGTCTCCATGGAACTATCCCTCAGCCTCTTCCCTCCCTCTTAAAAGGATGAATCACTTCCTTCTCTAAATGATTATTTAGGTCAGTGTCCCCAGGTCCCAGCACAATGCCTGGCATGGGCAGAGCGCCTATTTCTGTTCTCTTGCAACTTCCTTACACCTTCCCTTTCATCAAAGTAGGCTGTCTTTGATTGTGAAGCCCAGAGAAGGCAGGAGCTGGGCCTGCTGAATCACTGTGTACTCTATGTACCACAGTACCCTACACATGTAAGCATTTAATAATTGATAAGAAGGGAAAGGGAGGACTGTTCATTGACTCTCAGGCACTTCCTGAAGCTTATTCAGGCATGTCCAATTGGGGCAGCTATTTGAGTACATGCACCTTAATCAAGAAGATAAAATCTTTATATTCAGATTTTTTTTTTCTAGTAAGGCCATCAGTGTCTCCAAATAAATATAAAACAGCAGCATTCCCCACGTGGAAAAAGACCTTGTGAGTAAAGAATTAAATTAGCTCAGCAGACTTCATTGAGCATGGTTTCCTTCCAATTTGGCAAAAGTGGCTAGAAGGTTTAAAAGTAAGTTAAATCCTTGTAACATTAATGACCTTTAGGTAAATGTAGGAAAAAGTTAGTATTTTTACAGATAGCAATCCTTGACAGTGCTGAATGATTTAAAAATAAACAAACAATTTATCTCTGAAATGTTTCCTCAAGTTGGCTGATCATTATACAAATAAAACATCATTTCACTCTACACTTTTCTTTTCATGGACATATCTGCCCAGAGTTCTGTGAACACAATGGTACAATTTAGCTTGTTGAACTCACTCAAACAAAACAACAGGTGAGGGTTACAGAGGAAAGAGACTTTAGAGCTAAGATTAGATGCTGAGTTCCTGCTTGGAATAAAAGATAGAAAGATCCCAAAAGACAAAACACTGTTACTGCTTGCTGGGTGCTCATCCACTGAGGGGAGACATGCTAGCAAAGTTTAGGCACAGACCTCCCACACCCACTCAAGTGATTTTATTCACTCATTAAACATTTAACAGATTATTCACAGAGCCAATGTGCCTTAAGATGTGCTAGAGGGTAGAAAAATGAAAAGACGGTTGATTCTTAGCCACAGAGGGACCCAGACAGGTAAAGCAGTTACACAATGCCACTGTTGCTACAATGGAAGTATGTAGAAAGGGTAGGGGAAGGGGAAGTGGAAGTGGGTCAGTTAGAGTGAAACTCATACACACAGGATAAGAGTTTGGTCCAAATCCAAAAAGCTCACACTTCAGGTTTAATTCACGTAAATGCTCACAGAAAATGCTGTAACTGGGCCGGGTGTGGTGGCTCACACCTGTAATCCCAGTACTTTCGGAGGCCGAAGCAGGCAGATCACCTGAGGTCAGGAGCTCGAGACCAGCCTGGCTAACATGGTGAAATCCTGTTTCTACTAAAAATACAAAAAACTAGCCAGGAGTGGTGGCGTGTGCCTATAATCCCAGCTACTAGGGAGGCTGAGGCAGGAGAATCACTTGAACCCAGGAGGTGGAGGTTGCAGTGAGGCGAGATCATGCCATTGCACTCCAGCCTGGGCAACAAGAGTGAAACTCTGCTCCCCCCCTAAAAAAAAGAAAAGAAAAGAAAAAAAGAAAAACAAAAAGGAAAAAGAAAACGCTGCAACTGTAGCATACGCTAATGCCTTGTTATATTTTCAGCCATCATACATAGCTCTGAATTTAGAAGGAACACATTCTATCTTGGATATCTTTAGATGGTTAATTTTCTTAAGTTCCAGAAATGTACTTTGCTACCAAAATATCCTCTCTAGGGAGTGGTAAAGTTCAGATCCTCAAGTCAAGAAGATGTCACAAAAAAGCTCCAAGACTCTTTGGTTCCTGGTCATACTGTCTTGGCAATGAGCCAACATGACAAAACCATTAACTTACAGAGGGATTTAGACAAGCATTAATTAGGCAAATTACTAATAACAATGGCTACTGTTTATTTGAGCAAGTACAATAGTGAATATGCTAAACACTTCATAAATGTCAACTCCTTTAATTGTTATGGCTCTAGGAGTAGGTATATATAGATAAACATATTTATTTATAGAGATATACATGATTATGTAGCTCTCTCTCTCTCTATATATATATACATATATATACATATATACCCATATATAGCTCATACACATCAGGTAGAGTCTCTTTTTTAGGAATCAGAATTTAAGTAACTTGCTCAAGGTCACATAGCAAGTATATGGCTGAGACAAAGCACATGATCGTAACAGTCCCAAATTGCACAGAAAAAAACTCTTGTTTAGTCAAAAGTAAATCAAATGAGCCTACATAATTTCTTTCTATATTTTGTATTACATAAAAATTAATGAATCTTGTGGTCAAAAAGGCAGAAAAATTTAAAAAGAGACAAAAGCAAAGTAAAACATCATGGCTTCTCCGTGTAGAGAAAGATCCAAGATTAAGAGCAACAATTCTGTGTTGCTTTGTAGTGTGGGTATTGAACCTCTCCTTACATGGAAACACAATAAAGAACTAGGTTTGCATAAAGGGCCTTTTATCTTTGTGTCATGTGACCAGTGTTGCATCATTTTCCTCTGCAGCAGGATTCAGTGAAGAGTGTAATTCACTTCTGTTTTCAGCAAGAAAAAATAAAAGCAAGTTAACACAAACGGGCTGATACTCCTGGCTGACTCTTCCAGACTGTGTTAACTTTCCACTTAAAGTAGAGGAGATGGAGGCTTGGTCTCAACTTCTGAGCTCACATAACTTTGCCAGCCCCAGCAGCATCAGGCTAGAGTAGATCTTTTGGCATTAACTTAGCACTGTCCACAAAGAAGATAGATTCTAACCTTCTGTCTCTTGCATGGGTCAATAGCAAGAACTTCAGGAAAACACAGAGCTGAATAAATCAGCTGAGTTGTCATCTTTCAGTATAAAACATAGGCCAGTCAGACATAGACTGAAATGGAGAGGGATGTCCTAGGAACAGTATCAACAATTTATCTCTATCCTTTTCCCAGAGCCTGAATGAAGAGCATTTTCATTCTCCTGGCCCAAGAAGTGACAGTCTCTTAGTCACTCCCTAAAACAAGGGCCTTGTCTGGCAGAACAATATGATATTTAATGAGCTCATTGGGCCAGTTTGATGGCTGTTGTTTTGTGTACGAGGGACACTTGAGAATTGTTGAGTGGGTCTTCCATCACTGGAGTGTGTACACTTCATAAGTAGTTGTATCCTCTGCCTAAGCTCATTTAATATATTAACCAGAGCATTATACTTAGCTTTTGGTCTTAACTTTCAGCAAGCCTTTCCTCAATTTCTACATTATGCCTTGTCAAATCTAGCCTGTTTAAATCTCGCCAGCATAAAAATATCGAGTAGCAGATGTTATTCCTTTTAACTTAAATTGTGTTTGTAGTACCACAGTAATACTCCTACCTCATCTCTGGCCAATGACTGTGACTAATACTCCAAGGATATCACTGGTATTTAGATTATAGGCTACAGGTCAAAGATTCAGTCCATTTCTGCATCCCACAGAACTCTTGAATCTACCAAAACAAATGGCTTGCATATACATCGCCAATGAAATTAATTTAGATGATCACTCCCAGTTCACGATGATATTTTAATTATTCAGTGTGCTTGCAACCATTGACACCAAAAGCATTTGTCATGCAATCCCTGTCTATGGAAGCTGATGCACAATTACAAGAGTAAAAAGGTGGAGATCAACGTTCAAAGCTATGGGAAGGACTTCTAGGAAAGACTGTCCTGGAAAGGCAGTAGCAGCAGATAGCCAGTGAGAAGGAATTGTGAGTGCTCCAGATGGGAGGTGATGCAGACCTGGAACCAGGCCTTGGCAGAGGTGATGGTGACGAACATCCAGATGTGGGAGATGTCATTCGAGGAAGAAAACAAGACAAGTTTTAGCAGCAATTTGGATGAACAACAATGAAGAGTTGAAAAAAAGTCTAGTTTCTTGCCTAGGACTGACTAATAGCGAAATTCAGCATTACTGATGAAGAACTAAGCCCTGTAGGGGTCCTGGAGGAGAGAGATGAAGTCACAAGTTCAGCAGGTTGATAAGAAAATATCCTATTTTGGAGATATATATCAGCAATATGGGGAAAAAATTGTGAAAATTGGCCTTAGGGGCCAGCGGGTATAATAATATACAAATAACAGTCACTCTTACTCACATATACACAATTAACATTTCATGGGATTGATTACTGGTCATATTTTACTGCAATTATTGATTTATATAGATCTTTTTCACTTGACACTCTTCTTTTAAGGGCAGGAACTTGGCTCAAGTTCAGCTTAAAATCATCTCAGATGATTGTTCTGATTTTGTTTTTCAGCCACCTACACAAACTATGTCCAAAGGCTGGAAGCAGCAAGTCTATCAGGGTGGCAAAAGATGCATTTCTCGTATTTCCAGGAAGAAAATCCTTTCCAGAAGTTCCCCCAGCAACTGGGATAGCAGTCAGAAGCTTGCACTGAAGGCCAAGCAAGCAAGCATCTGGCTCTTTCAGATGTTTTGGTGGGAAATGAGCAGAGGAAAAGTGGGGCGGGAGTGGCTCTAACTGGGCTGCCAACAAGAAGAGAGGCTCTAGAGACAGAAGCAGATTGGAATCTGGGCACCATCACTTACTGATTGTGAATGTCTCTTATTTCTTTATTAGCATTTGGTTTTTATTCTACAAAATGGTATTTGCCTCAATAGGATGTAAGGAAGTTTAAATGAGAGAGTGCTTAGCACTGTGGCTGAAACATGGCAGTCCTTCATGAATGCTAGCTATTCTTATTTAACCATTGCGATACCTAGCTTAGGGAGGCTGTAAATAGGGAAAGTGAGTCAGTGATAAAGCCCTTTCAAATTAATAGCTAAATGTGAACAATAAGATTAAAATATAAACCTTACTGGAAAATACTGGTATTTCCACATGAAATGGAAATATCTGAAAACAGAAAAACATTTTTTCCTTTTGGTATCTAAGGGAAATATTAAGGGCATTTCATCTACTATTGTTGGATAGCATTAAACAAATAAATATTGAACTTGTTAATTTTAACCTAACAGCATAATTCAATAGACCTATATATTCCTTTTTTTTTCTTTTTTTGTCTTATTTTAAAATTAAAATTTATTTAAAAACAAAAGAGATGGGGTTTCACTGTGTTGACCAGGCTGGTCTCAAACTCCTGGCCTCAAGCACTTCTCCCATTTCAGGCTCCTGAAGAACTAGGATTACAGGTGTGAGCCACTGTGCCTGGCCTGGGTATAATCTTAAGGGGCTCAAGTGATTGATCTAAAAATATTCTTTCTTATAATTTGCTTTCTTTTTTAAAGCAATAGAAAGACTCCATTTCTTTTTGAGTGAGTATAATAAAGAAAACATTAGGAAGTGTTCCTTTTCTGAAACTGAAGGCAAAGCAATACAGAATTTTTTGGTGGGGGCTACTTTCAAGACTTTGCCACTCCTTTTTGACAAATATCACTGTGGTAACTTGCTAGGAAGTACACATCAATATAATTCTACTCCCACTAGAGGTTCATCAATTTCACCTGCTGGTAGCCAATATCTTTATCTTGCCAATGACAATGAGAGGCCACATAGTATAGTGTTTATCCTAGAGTCTAGGTTGGAATCCTAGCTCCATCACTTACAAATGGTTCCTTCATCTTTCCACATGTGTAAAACAGTGTCATGGTAAAGACCAGAGGAAATGATACATATACAGCACTTCATGCGGCTCTTGACACTTCATAAGTGCTTATAAAGATCAGCTATTATTATTGCCCTTAATGCAATGCTATACAACAACAGATGTTGAGTTTCTAATAATAGTCATCTACTGTGATATGGTTTGGCTGTGTCCCCACCCAAATCTCATCTTGAATTGTACTCCCATAATTCCCACATGTTGTGGGAGGGACCTGGTGGGAGATAAGTGAATCATGGGGGCAATTTCTCCCATACTGTTCTCGTGGTAGTGAATACATTTCACAAGATCCGATGGTTTGATAACCCATTTCACTTGGCTCTCATTCTCTCTCTTGCCGCTGCCATGTGAGGTGTGCCTTTCACCTTCCTCCATGATTGTGAGGCCTCCCCAGCCACATGGAAACGTAAGTCCAATAAACCTCTTTCTTTTGTAAATTGCCCAGTCTAGGGTTTGTCTTTATCAGCAGTGTGAAAACAGACTAATACATACCGTTGTAGTTTTTACTTAATGGCACTATTAGTTGCCTATAATTCTTCCTTGGTACAAGAATCTCTGTTTTGTTCAGGTGGCAGGTATAAGTCCCTTGTCTCACAAAAGGTGTACCCAGCCCAGTGCCAGGGCCTGAACCATGATTCATCTAAGTCAACTTGGCTATTCCATTCAACTTTGCCAGTGACTGGTCTAAGGGTAGGCATATGACCCAGTTCCTATCAGAGAGAAGCAAGAGGAAGTTTGCTGAGACCTTTATCAAAATAATCTTCTTGTTACAAGAAAGCCCTAACTTGGGGCTCCTTCCTTCCTGACTTAAGTGAAGCAAAGATATTTGGAACTGAGGTGGCCATCCTGTGATCATGTAGTGTGACCAGTCCAGAGATTGGATGGTCTAGGTCTTTGAGCTTCTAAGCCCACCTGGAACCTCCCATCTCCAGGCTGTGGGTTGGGCAAGCTAATTAACAGTCTTTACTCTTTCAGCCCTTATGAGGTTATTCTATCATTTATAGCAAAAGTATACTAAAATGGCACCCATTTCAGATTACTAAATGGAAAAAATATGTTCTATGTAATAACCATAACACTGAACCTGTGAGTAGCATGTTACTGAATTCTGATTAGTAACAAGGGATTTAGAAATGAAAGTCACTGATTTCAAAATCCTACAGTAATCATTTCCAATTTGTATTTTTTTCTCTCTTCTCCCTCTGATTCTTTTCCTTTCTTCCCTCCTTCCCTCCCTTCTTCCCTTCTTCCTTCCTTCTTTTCATAAAGTGGTTGACTAATGGTAGAAAATATAATTTAAATGTCCACTCCTCTTCCCCTCTAGAAAGTGGTGCTAAGGATTGACATGGTTAACAAAACAGATAACAAAATAAAGGAAAAGAAGCTAAGATAAAATGGATTTTTTGATATTTAAAATGTGCTAGAATCTTCATTCTCAGTTATAATTTTGATCTTTCTTAAAGTTCAAACATTTTAAATTGTTAGTTGAGAACAAAGTAGTTTACTCCGCCAGATGAAAATGGGCCAGGTTTTCAAACACCTTCAAAAATTGATCTCTCAATTGGCATGAACTAGGATTAGCTTTCCTGTAATGATAAGCACTGGCGGTTTCTTATAAATGAAACATAAAATCAGCAGGCAAGACACAAAAACATCTCTGATTTTCCTATTCTCTTGCAGCTGTATTCAATCAAGTAAAACAGAAGGGAGACAGGTTGTCTTGCACCCTCAACCTGGAAGAGAAGCTGACAACAGGCCTCAGGGCCACCACCAAATCATGAGGAAAGTGAAACAAAACACTCAGTGTGTGACCCTCAAAACTCCCTAAGGAAGCTGAATTTCTCATTAAGAAAGTAGATGACTGGCTGGGCGCAGTGGCTCATGCCTGTAATCCCTTGAGGTCAGAAGTTTAAGACCAGCCTGGCCAACATGGTGAAACCCTGTCTCCACTAAAAATACAGAAATTAGCAGGGCATGGTGGCGGGCACCTGTAATACCAGCTACTCGGGAGGCTAAGGCAGAAGAATTGCTTGAACCCAGGACGCAGAGGTTTCTGTGAGCCCAGATTGCACCACTGCACTCCAGCCTGGGCAACAAAGCTAGACTCTGTCTCAAAAAAAAAAAAGTAGAAGATTAATTTTAGGGGTGTTAGAACAAGTGATACTATAGCTAAGTCCATGTTGTCATTCAATTGCAAGCCCTCATTTTTAGGGGAGATTTGTTAAACATGTAGTGTTCATAAACTAAAAGTTGAAAAGCAGACTTTTTTAAAAAGAAAAACTTCAATTTGTCTTTTAATTGGTGCTCTTACTTGTAAACACTGAGTTGTAAACTCACTGGTTACAGTCTGCTATGTTCATAGGCAATCTGTTCACCTAGAGCAACTTTTTCATATTAAAATTCTTTAATGCTGTCACAGAGCTTTCTACCTAAGCTGTAGGCATTAAGTAAAGGTGAACCAAAGATGTTTCAGACAGATTTTCTAACAGCCTCTTGCATTCTTATGACCTTTCGTATTTCATCATGGGTTAACTGAAACATGATATCTACTGAAATGTAGGAGAGTATCCTTTAGCTGTATCATCATATATTTAAAAACCTTCAGAATGCCAGCAATTTCCATAAACACCATATCTCACTTTATAGAAAAAAAAATGCCTGTGTCCAGACCAAGAATACTGGCACTTCATATTGGAGACAATCCTGTTCAGATTTACTGAGTTAGATATACAGTGATTTAACTGCAAAAAGTAACAACAGAAAGAACCTGATAGGCTGTGGTGACAACTTCTTCTTATTCAGAATACTGAAAAGCAAACTAGTCCAAGAAGCTGACCAACCTTAGAATGTTAGGCTTGAGATCCAGCCACCAGTTATCAGTCAAGTTCAATAATGTACAACTAAGTCTCCTTCAGTCTGGCTTTAATGGTGCAGGAGAAATAACTGATGAATATCATGATGTTTACCGAAACCTCATTTTTCAGTGGAAGTATTCAAAACCCTTCACATTAATCAGTGACAGACAAGTGTCAGGTTTGTTCCTTTCGTATAAGAAAATGAGAGAATGAGAAAGCCAAGGTCACACACAGAAAAATAACAGAAAAACAGAGAAGAAAAACCCAATCTTGTATTTATACAGTTCAAACATTTTATTGATTTGACTTACAAAATAAACCATCTTATTGATTGGCCAAATCTCTCCTGCATAAACATAACATTCCAATGGAATTTTACCAAAGTATTGCCCTAGTTAATCTAATACCCTATTCTTTTCATGGCTGCCAAAATACATATTTACCTATTTAAGGCTAAACTCAAAGAAGTTGGCCTGGTGTTTCTTAAGCATAGGAAAAATTTTTAATGTAAATTTAATTGTATATTTCCATAATGTTGTGCTTGTGGCATTAGCTGAGAAATCCTGGAATTGCAAAGCTGTCTTCCACTGCTAAACTACTTTGCACTTTGCAATTGATTAAGAACAGCAGAAGCAGTCAGAGTTGTATATCAAATTAGAGTTGATAAAAGCACTTAATGCAGATTTGAATGCCTTCTCAAAAAAGATTTCAACTCTCTTAAATTGACATGACAACAAATTCTTACAGCAGCATAAAAAGTATTAGCTGAAATGTTATGGCTTTGGCTTAAATTTCCATCTGCAGCTCATCAAATGACTAAACAGTAGAAAGGAATTAAACCAAATCAGACTCATTACAGAGTCTGATATGCTGGCAGAATATAAACTTTCACTGCTTAGCATCTGGAGTTTTGGGTGACTAACATTTAAATGCCTGTGCTTGTATATTCTGTGAAAAATAGAAAAGTGTAAGAATATAGGTGAGATATCTGATCATTAAATTTAACTTACAGAAATATATAATTTATTTTCTCTCTCACACACGTATGGGGGGGAGGTGGGAGAGAGACAGAGAGAGAAAGAAAGAGAGAGAGAGACAGACAGACATAGCCCTTTTCTGTAATCACCCAAGTATTTTGAAGAGTGAGAGAACCACTCAGGATGAAAGACAACTGGCTTTAAATTTGTCCCATTGCAAAATTCTGATAAACATGGCAACTCCTCTTCACATTTTTCTAATGTAAGGAATGCCTGTCTGAAATGCTTGCTGCTCCATATTCTGAAATCTGGTCAAGTGTTCCAGGGTAAATAGCTTACATTTCCTCTTCTCCTTCAGCCATCTGCTAGAAGAAATATTTGAAATTGTTCTTACAGACCATTGCCTGTACTTCTGATGGTTCTCTGATGTAGTGAAAGTACAAATCCATAAAGTTAAAGTCAACAGAATCTATCGAACACATTCTCCCACAATAAAATTTTCTAGGGCCTACTCTGTCTCTGAAACATCATTGGATACCTCTCCCTAGGATCCCTGAAGTCCTGGAAACTTCTGCATTAATGTAACTGAATTCTGAATCTAACAAGGAAGGAAAGGAAGCTCTGAGAGCCTGGATGAAGGATCCAGGTGGGATGCATTTATGAAGCTCCCAAAACAAAGTGTGTGTTGTGCTTAGTTGATGCTCAGTAAACAGGTATTAAATAGTGCTTGCCTTGCTTCTCTGACACTGTTGCATGTTGGAGCAATAACCAAGAAAAATTAATGCTTAGGTAGTAAGATTTGCAGTATAATCCAGCACTGAAAGGTAAGTAAAGATGGTCTTATGGAAAAGCCCATTCCCATTGTTTCTCCAAGCCTAGAAGATGCAACCTTTTCAGCTCAAAGAAAGAGAAAGCATTCTCTTATTCACATAGCTGGCAGTTCTGTGATGGAGCAATGTTAAAAGGAATATGATGAATGGCATCTATCAAATGAAAGACATTAGTATGAAAAAAAATGAGGTTAAGTTGTGTATTATCTTGTTCCACAAATGCCATTCACGTTTCCAGGAACTGGTTACTTGCTAAATCTTCTGCACTGGGGTAGTGTGCAAATGGTGGATGGTTTCCAGAAGGCACCACATTAAGAAAAATTATAAATGTTTAAATGTTTAAAAAAGAGGACTAAGAGAAATTATAGGGTACAAATAAATTTGGAAAATCGTAATACATATGTTTTTGGACAGACTTACCTCTGTATCTCTTAAGTGATAAATACCAAGCTATATTGCATTTTTTAAAAGTTTTATTTGAAGGTAAATACCATGGACGAAGATCATTATTTGTTCATTTAAATCTGATCTGAAACTTCTCAAAATATACCTACATGATGCCATGTGGGTATCTCATGCCACACAAACTGAACTTAGGAAGAATTAAGTCTTATTCTAAACCAGGAGCATTTAAGAAGAAACTAGCTAATTAATAATCAGTGCATCTCACTCATCAAATGAGGTAATGTGTTTGAAGGTGCTGGGCAAACTACAAAGCACTAAATAAATGTAAGGTTTAGTACCAGTAACAGAACCTGCATAAAAAGCTTATATCTTTGTCTATTAGTCTACAGAACAGCCCCTAACATAGTAAAATGTCATTTCTCATTAGCCCAAACTCACATCTGACACCAGTTCAGTGTTAATATCACATAAGACTCAGAAATATGGAAGTTACTAATAAGATGATTAGGATATATGTAACCTATTTGACTCCTTAAACTGTACCCAAAAGTAAACTACTGAGTCATGGGTATTAAAATGTTTTGAAACAGCTGTCTGTTTAGGGTAGGATAGGAGAATCTTTGCATGTTATATCAGTTGAAACCTCTAAATATTGGCAACTTTCTCAAATGTCTCAGCTGTTCTCAGATTGTAAAATTATCCGGGTCATCTCTTCTTGCCTACTGCTGTTTGCCTTTCTCTTTCAATTCTTGTTGGGACTTCATCAAGCAGCATTCAAGAGCAGGCAAGTAAGTCAAAATTTATCTTGGTGCTGCCAGTCCTGTACATGATTTTATGATGGAGCAGGCCAGAGCTATCAAGTAAATGAGATACCTGAATTATAGATAGATTTCCATTATCCCTGCAAATATTCTCCCTGATCTCACTGCTAAAGACAATTAGTGAATTTGCTACTGTTTCCTAAACAGAAAAACAATACATCAGAGAACGCTCAGCAAGGCAAGCAAACTACCATTCTAAAGTAAACATCATTCATGCTTTTTTATTTACTTTTGAAACTAGGGAAAATATACATAAAATACTCCTAACAGAAGAAATGTGCCTTATTACTATAATCCTATTTTGTGAATGTCTATATACATTTAATCAAATGATCATAGGGCACAGAACTGTCTATGTATTGTTTGCAATAATGACGGAAAAGACTTGTGAACACTTAAGGTCTTTCAAATAGGCCTATGCTGAGGGGATGGTGCTCTCCAGCATGTGTGTGTGTGTGTGTGTGTGTGTGTGTATGTGTGTGTGTGTAAAACAGAGAGAGAGAGAAACAGAGAGACAAAGAGCAGGGAGGGAAGGAGAGAGGGTGAAGAAGGCTAAGAACTGGCAGGGACATCAGCCAACAAAAATAAAAATGAAAGTACCTATAAAGCACTAAGTTCCTCACAGTGTTCTTTATCCTTTGGTCCTTTGAGTGATTAAAACAAACAATGCAATTATCACCTGGACTGGGGGAGGGGTTTATGGAGCTTACTACCATCCTGGCTTTGAGAAAATCTCTATCTCAAGTCCTGATTTTTTTTTTCATTGAAAATGTGCATGACACTTAAACTCACAGGGTTATTGGAAAGAGTGAAGATAATAAACAGAGTGGTCATATGGCGTCCTTTGCTGAGGGCAGTCCCGGTTTGCACCCAGTGTCTCAGCATAATTATTAACTTTCACTCTCAAAAGTGTCACAGTTGGGAAAAACAATTTTGTGGTTGCCCTCTATATAAATCATGGAGCATAGTATTTTATACAGAGTGGCAGTTATTATTATTCAAGAACTATTCATGCATTTGAGTGGGAAAAAAAACCCTCTGATTTGTCTTAATCATAAGCCCAGGGATAGATCCTTTCTATTTTGAGAACATGGATGTTGATTTGGGGTTTTATTTTTCCTTAGAGCTGTAAACTACTTTAGCAGAAGTGACCCCGTGGCCTTAGAGAGGGTGTGGATGGGACACTGGAGTAAGTCTCCTTCTAATTGCCTGGAGCAGTGCTGGGTACTTCCTCTATTTAAAGAACCCAATTAAATATGCTTGCACTTGATCTGTACCCCTTTGCTGGATTTAGGCAACTCAGTTAACCTTCTTAGTTTTCCACTTCTTTCAACCACGTCTATACAGAGGTTAAAACTGAAATTAATTTTGAGATTTTCTTAAGCTTTTCTCATAGTGTCCTTCAGGTACACTTGCAACATAAACAGGCATCAATAAACACTGCTCTGCAGAGAATCTGAGATGTTTTCTAACCTCACTTGCACATGACTTTTCTCTTTGGCCCCAGAGCTGACCTCATACTAACCAGTATTTCTATGTTGAACAGATCCTGGGCTTATCACTACAACTTAACTCACTACAACATACCTGAAAAATGCTGAATCTGATGCTCCTAAGTGATGCAAGACTTTTCTAGAGCAACATTAGACATTTCACAATGCACACCAACACCTTCCTACTGCAAAGAGATTGTTCAGTTCCCCAGAGCAGTTCATTTGTCAATGAAATTCTAAATATGTGAAAGAGTTAATGGGCATTCAAAAGTTTCCCTCGATGGTGTAGCAAGATTTGCCATATGTTATAGGAAGGATTTACACTGCCCTGGAAAGAGCAAGGTGTTGAACAGATTCTGAATGTACCTTCATTCATTGGGCCCTGTGTGTTCATCAGGCATCCTGGGGTGGACAGAGACACAAGGATGCCCTTTAGAGCTTTCAGATTAGTGTGGGGGCTCATACACCAGCTCTGTGAAGTGGTATACAGCAAGCCCTTCTCTCCTGGAAAATAGCTTGAACTATCCACTTTAAACTTGTTCTCTAGCAAACCTAAGAGGCCAAAGTGACTTTCTGCCACTAAGAAAATTCCCAGACCAACTCCCAAGCTGCTAGAAAGTATGCACTTAGGGTAAGTGGGATATTTTAATAGTAAGTGAGGTGGAAAGTTAAAGTAGTCAAGGGGTAAAGTTAAAAATGTAAATCTGGGAGAAAAAAAAACAGCCCAAAATAACCAACTAATTTTGACATTTATTTATGTAGTTCTCTTCTCTAGAGTGTAGCAAGTGTTGATTACTCATAAAATAACCCACTTTGGATGCCAAGGCTAAGGGAAGACATGGTCTACATCCGATTTGAAGTGGATTTAGAAGGCAGGAGGGCATTAGAATACATGAATATTATTTTAATGTTTATTGGGCATTTACAATGTGCTAGGTATTGTGCTAAGTGCTTTACATCTTAATACCTCATTTACTCCTATGAGGTACCCATTATTTTTGCGTACATTTTACAGATGAGGAAACTGAGAGTGATTACTTAACTGTCCGAAGCCATGCAAGTGCAGGAGCAAGAGATCTGAAGCCCATTTGGCCCTGCCATTTTTACATTCTAGGTAAGCGAGGCCTTATTAGGAGACTGATGGGTGTACAGGCATGAATTTGGGAGCATGTTAGTTAAATACAGAGGAGAGTGAGTAGATTAAGCTTGGTTGGTTGGAGCAGAAAAACATGAGAGAGGATGAACGAGGAGCTCAAAGAGGGTCCTGAGTGGCTATCACTGACACTCAGAGGCAAAAGGGAGCTGGGGAGCAGCCTTTGACTGTGAGGACACCACTGGAGCATTCCAGGTTAACCTGAGAAGGGCATGTGGAGGCTGTGGCCATGATTAACAAGCGGCCGCAGCCGTGAGAACCACTAGACAGCTGGGGAAGGGCTGGATAAGAGCAGGGAAGAGCAACAGGACAGACATCCAAGGGGATAGGAAAGCCTCCATATTCAGGTCTACATAGGACATTTTATTTCCAGACATCAAGGCCATTTTAATTCCCACCTCCATTCAAATCAGAGGGCAGCATGACAGAGTAGACGTGCCGATAAAGAGGAGAACACCAAAATGAACATCGAATGAAAGCTAGTACATCTCACTAGCCAGCGACTGATCTATTTATTGGCTTGTGAATTCTTTGGAGGGGACTAATATATATATAATTACATTTTCCCCACAATGTGCCATTTAAAAAAATATGGAAAGCTTTACCTGGAAACGCTTATGGAATTACCTTTCTTCTAACACCTTGCAAAACAGCCAGTCATAGTTATAGAGTTTGTTTTATTGCTTTTTAATTACTGCACTTTTGTAAATAAGCACCACCATATAATTAAGAGGCTGAGTCTCCATTCAGGTATGTGGGCGGACATCCTCACCTCTCAAACTTGTGAGGCCAGGCATGCGCGTGCAGGTGCATGCAGGTGCAATTAGCCGCTTGCCTCATGGTGCATCTTCTCAGCCAAGGTTACACTGAGTATGTTGAGCCTTAGGGCTTCTGTTTCTACTTTGCCTTCTACACAGACAAATTCCTTTCTCTCTTTGCTACTCAAAATATGTAAAACTTAGCAATGAGAACTATGCTAGGTTGTAAGCAGGTTAGTGTTGTAACAAGCTTAAAGAAGATAAACAAAGTATATTTCCTCTTCCTCTTTCAAGAAAGGACTGAAAAACATTCTCCCCCTCAAAAGAATGCTGGAAAGCCACCAACTTCACTACTCTGGAATAAAAAAATTAATATAGTGGGCAGGGACTGTGTCTTATTCACCTTGTGTAGCCCCACAGCCTGGCACATAGTAGGTATTCAATAAATATTTGCTGAATGAATTGGAAGAATTCAAAATTGTATCACAGATATTCTCAGAGTAGAAATGAACAGTCATTTTGAATCATTTCCTGATGTATGTATGTGGGGAGAGGAGTTTAGGAAGGGTAGAGAGAATATATACTTTATCTAGAGTGATTTGAAAATAGACAAGGGGAGAGAAATTTTTAAAAGAAATCCCATTGGCCTCAGTATTGTCACAACATAATTTTCTATTTAATGAGGCAATGACAAAAATTGATGGAAGAAAACAGTCTGGCCTTGGAATAATCAAATATGTTTAAAAACCACGTACTGATGTCAAACTCAAAAGTGAGTTTTTTCAGTTATTGGAAAACTGCTCCATAAAGAACACTGTATGTCAAATTCTTTTCATTAATCAAAGAGCAGATAGACAAAGGAAGATTCATCCTTGAGTGTAAAGTATTATACAAACAATGAGTCCAAGTTAAATGATTTATAGCTATGACAAGTAAAGAATGCTGTTTGGGCAACAGTATTACTCCCAAATGGCTTCCCACTTGTAGAAAAACAGCTTCAGACAAGCCCCATAGTGTATACAGTGGTGCAAAATGACCTGGAAAAAATGGTTTCTATGGATATCATTTAGAGATGCACATCCCTGAATACCTTAAGGCTGAAGGTACTTTAGCTCTTTTCCTCAAAGCAATTGCAGCACAGGTTTTCCTGCCCAGGTTTTGTTTACATAAGAACAATCTTGGCCACAGGTCATTTGTGTAGGAGACAATTAATCACTAGCTCTTTGAGCACAGGTAGGTTAATCAGTATGCACATAATACAATATTAAAATTTTCATGGGGAAAAAATTTTTTTATTTAAAACAATAAAGCATCAGTAATACCTGCTGATCTTTTATCCAAAGCAAGTACAAAGGCTGTTAGTGAAATAGAGAAGACTTTGTTTTTAAACTGTTCGGAAAATACAAGGCATCATTGATCACCTGAAGGCCTCATTTTAATTTGATTCCAGATCCACGACAGCTTAGAGGTTGTCTTTTTGAAATAGCGTATTGCTAAAATCCTTATGTAGGTCAGAAATGGAACTTCAGAAGCCATCATATTCTGCTATCCTAATAAATAATTAGGGTCAGAACCTCACTTGTTTATGTTTCAAAAAAGCACATTATTTGGACTATAGCAAACATCAGGATTTTTAAAAATTCAAATGTTAAATGGCATTCAGAACATCATCCACATGGAAGAGGGAGAGATGAAATAAATCTGCAGATGCCTCTATATACAAAAAGGATGTCCTAGGTTTTGGACTATTAAGTACTTTTCTTTCTTCAGACAATACCCTAAAAACACAATTACAAAGTACTCTGAAACCCTGCCACACCCCTTTGATTAAATCACACTTCACAAAATATTTAGAGAAAGCCTGAACAAATCAAATAAACATCAAGGCAGGAAATGCAGCCAGGAATGCCTGATCCTGAGCTCCCCCAGAGTCTGAAGGGCTGCCTCACTTGAAAATTTAATCAAACACAATCTACTGTAATTCCATTGCAGCCTTTGCACTTAAGGAAAGCTAGTTCAGTCTCTGACATTTTGATTTTCACAGCAGATGGAAGCAAAAAAAGAAAGAAAGAAAGAAAGAGAAAAGAAAAGAAAAAAAGAAAAACTTCCGCGGCTCACAAACATGTGTGTCCAGTTGAGATTTTCTGTCTCCAGCCTTATGCAACATCCAGCAAACAAACAAACAAACAAACAAAAAGGTTATTTTCTATTACTCACTATTACTCCAGGATTTCAGTAAATATTTGATACTGATCTCAAAGAAGCCCGAATCCTGCTGGCTGGCCATGTCTGCGGCATACAAAGAGGCTGCGAGGACGGGCAGCGGCCGGGAGCAGGTACCGGGCGTGATGCGCCTGTCACAGGTTGTGATGTCAGCGCGGGGTCAGGCGCCCAGAGGCAGCTCTGCGGATCCACCTCCGGCTCCGGCCGGGAGTCCTCATCTAAAGGACACGGCGGAGCAGAGAGAGATGCTCGGCCGCTCCTCCTCCTCCGGGTCCAGGACTTGCTTCTTATTTGCTGGACGCTGATCTCCCTGCAGCCCTCGGAGGCGGCGGCCGCGCTGCTTTCATTTCGGGGCTGTCATCACCAGAAACGCCGGCTGCCGGCCGCCCACCAGCTCGGCTCCAGCCAGGTACGCAACCGAGGAAGACCCCACCTGAACTGGGATCGGCTTTCTTCTGGGAGGGAGGGTTTCTAGGCCGGCCTCCCTGACGCGGTGCAGGCAGCCTCCGGCCCACACGGCCGCCGCGGGGCTAAGGGATGGGCCGGGAGCGCCGCCCCCTGCCCCTGCCCACTGTCTCAACCTGAGCCGCGGCTCAGTCTCCGCCTAGGCTGCGGGAGGAATTTCCCAGCTTCTGCGGATCCTCTCTCTTCAGCAAGGCTTCCCGTGAGCGGCCCGGGTGTGCTCTGGCTGCTGCTTCCCCTTGTGTCTGTCCCTGAAATAAACACAACTGCAGCACGCTGCGGTAAGCAAAGCTGCAGCCCTGCATCTGGTTGCAGCGACGTTTTGAAAAACCCCATCCGTCAGCCTCGTTGCAGTAAAGAGACTCAACAAGAGGACGCTTGTCTGGGCTTTTTCTTCCCTGCCTTCCACACGCATGGTGGTATCTGCATTTTTACTTTTCCCTCCCAGAAATGCAGTCTTTTTAAGGGGCATCGGAGCCAGAACGTGTGCACTCTAAGGGGACAGTACACACTGCTTAGTTGGCTTGTTTTTGTAATGTCACACACTCCACAATGGATCTTATTCTCAAACCTCTCATTTCTAAGACTCACCAAGCCCAGTGAAGCTTATTTTATTTGTATGAAAAGGATAAGAAGCAAAAGCATTAGATTCCTTGCTCTACAATGGCTTTTGATTTCATGAATTCTTGATATCAGGTGTCCTGATTTTGGTTAGCTTTGTTTCACATTATCATTTAGCTTGACCAGGGGATTAAATAAGAGTATTATATTTTAATAATGACAGGTTATGTTGGAAGAGGTGGGATTTGGCCAACTATCTCATAAACCACAGGATCCTTCCCAAGTCCCAGTACATTCATGATTAATGTTGTCTAAAAAACAGAAAAAAGTAATAAACCATGTTAATAAGTATTTAACATAGCAAATGTTGGGCTAACTCCCCAAATCAACACACAAACAGGACTTCCTAGATTAACAGTTCATTTTAAAAATGGAAGGGAAAGACTACAATGTACTTTTATTTTTAAGACAAAGAATTTTAAAAATTCAACACTAAATACAACTTTTAGAACTATGTTCTGAAAGGCCCTAAGATACTTTATCAATATAATTAGTTTTTCAAACTCATTACACTTACCCAAATGGCAAGCACTCAATCACTCAGATTTCCAACTCCACTTATACACTTTATTCTGATGAAATCTCTCACCAGATTGACTTCTTTTTAATTCATGTGCATACTAGAGTTGCTGAACTGATTTTATCACTTGTACTTTGAATGTATGGATTCTAGGTAAAATAAGACCCAAAGGTTTTACCTTGAAACAATTATTATATCTGAAAATAAATTTCATACCTACACCCATCTGATGCTTGCCCAAGACTCAGATGGCAGTGAATGAACAGGTAGGCTGCACAGTGCCCTGCGATTAACGATGGCATGGGCTCTCAAGGCAGGGCCCCATGTTCGCTCCTGGCACCAGCCCTTACTAGCTTTGAGACCCAAAGTAAGCTATTAACTTTGCTAAGCCTTCGTTTCCTCATCTGTAAAATGGGGTTGTACCTTCTTCCTACAGTTGTTGGAAACAATAAATAACACTATGTATGAAAGGGGCTCAGCATAGTATCTTGCCCATAGTTAACACTTCATTAAATTTTAGCTACATTGATTTTTTTTTTTTTTTTTTTGAGACAATCTCACTCTGTCGCCTGGGCTGGAATGCAGTGGCGCAATCTTGGCTCACTGCAACCTCTGCCTCCCCGGTTCAAGCGATTCTCCTGCCTCAGCCTTCCGAGTAGCTGGGGTGACAGGCATGCGCCACCATGCCCGGCTAATTTTTGTATTTTTAGTAGAAATGGGGTTTCACAGTGTTGGCTGGGGTGATCTTGAACTCCTGACCTCAGGTGATCCACCTGCCTTGGTCTCCCAAAGTACAGACATGAGCCACTGCGCCTGGCCCATTCATTCTTATTATGAATCCTTAGTGACTCTAGATTAGAACTTTTTTTTAAAAAGCTAAATACTTTTTTTCTTTACTCTTTATGTGGTTTAAAAGATACATTACTTTTGAACACCAGTGGTAACTATTTGGGGAGAGCAAGTTGGAGACATTTAAAATCAGTTGCAATAAGCAAACATGCTATTGTATATTGTTACTCAAATATATAGAGATTCTCTCTGTTGACTTTATTTTAAAAAATTTTTAACTGGCTTTTTAAAGTTTTCAATACTTAAATACATAAGTTTTCAGTATTTAACTACTATAAACATACTAACTTGCTGAGAATGCCACTCATATATATTTCAAGGGAAACGAGCATAAAAATGTAAATGCTACTTAGAAAATAATGTTTTCAATGCCATCTAGCTTTCACTGTGAAGAGTGAATCAGCATCTAAGAGCCCAGTTTCTGTCTCTTAGAACCTGAAATCTTGTCCAGTGTATGCTTTTTCTTCATTCGAGTACCTTTAAAGAGGACATATATTGTAAAAGAACAGAAAAGGGCTTTTGTTTTGTTGAAAGGCCTGCAAATCAAATAGAATGACACCTGCTGCAAGCTGAGTTGAAACATTTATCCTTTTGTCTCCTCTCTCTCTGGGGGGGCATAAAAAAATTAGTCAGAAGAGGCACCTGGACAGAGGTACTTTAAAATGCAACAGTAAAATCTGAATGTGTTCCTGGCTTGCTAGTGACTTCAGTTATGATTTAAGAGGACCTAAAGCTATCTCAGCTTTCATACCTGTAAAAATGAGGGATCCTTCCTTAAAAATATTAGGAGAACATACAATGAATTGTCAAGCATGGAATTAGGCATAGATGTTGGGGACTGAGTGAAAGATAACAGGAAAAGTGGAAGGCCTTAGAAAATGGTATCAAAGAGTGGGGAAAAAGTTGGAAAGTGGCCTGACACAAGTGATGACACTAAATGACACCATCTACATTTGTTGAATATAAATATTGTAGTTAAAAAAATATATATTTTTATATTTAATCCTCACCTCAAACCTATGAAGTAAGTACTATTATTAGTCCCATTTTACAGATGAGAAAATTGAGGCTTAAGGAGGCATAAAATAAGGTCAAACTCATATAGCTAGTAAAATTTAGGTCTATTTTAGACCCTGAGTCACTTGTCATAACTTTGTTATTTACTTATTTTTTTTAAAAATCACAAGCAAGGTGAGAATCATGGTTACCAAGTTCTTTAGAGAAAGCTCAGGAAAAGGCTGGGCACAGTGGCTCACGGCTGTAATCCCAGCATTTTAGAAGGCCAAGGCGGGTGGATCACTTGAAGTCAGGAGTTCAGGACCAGCCTGACCAACATGGTGAAACGCCATCTCTACTAAAAATACAAAAATTAGCTGGGCGTGGTGGCACCCGCCTGTAATCCCAGCTACTTGGGAGGCTGAGGCAGGAGAATCACTTGAACCCAGGAAGCGGAGGTTGCAGTGAGCCTAGATTGTGTCACTGCACTCCAGCCTGGGCAACAGAGCAAGACTCCATCTCAAAAAATAAAAATAAATAAATAAATAAAAGTTCAGGAAGAGATGCTAAGGTACTCCCTAACACAGCAGAGGCGCTTCAGGTCCCACTGACTCTCCCAGCCTATTCACTGTCTTCCTGCCTGGCTTTGTCCTGGGTGATGTATTCTCTGGGGGCTGTATCCAATTCCAAGAAACCAAGAGAAGAACGCCTTTATTTTTTACATTAATTTGATTCATTATACAGGCGGTGGCCTCTACAAGGATGTCTGACCTAGAGTGGAGATGGGGTGACTGAGGATGGAAATCTAGTCTGAACTCCACTCTCCAATTTGGCAGGTACAGAGGTGGCAGTGGGCTGCTTCTACCCTGGCATGGGTCTGCATCAGCCCAGGACTCAATCCAGAGGAAAGGGTGCCTATTTTTTTTTTTTTATCAAGATACCACATGGGCTGGTGGTAGCTCTGGGTGGTCAGTGGGAAGGAAGTGGTCAGAAGGAGTGACCTATTGGTCACCTATGTACCTATGTCCTAGCAAGCCATGTAGCAGAGTGGGATGAGGGTGGTAAAGGATACAGGGACTATATCTCATAATCCATGGCATTTACTCTCCTCCTGTCTTGATCCCAATTATAACCATCTGTCCCGTCTCTCCCTCCAGAAGACCTGTGTCTTACTCAGCTTTGTGTTCCTTACATCTCTGTAGCACACAGTAAGTCCTCATGCAATAAACATATGTTGAGTGAATAAGTGAATGAGTAAGCTTGTCATGTCTGCCTGTTATCTGCTGCCTGTGGGAAAAAAATGTATAAGAAATGCAATTTTTTGTTTTAATTCATACTTAGTTTACTCTTTTTTTAAAAGCATTTTGAAAATTGTTTTGAGGCTAAATTGTGTGGCATTCAAAAAATATGTGGAAACAAAGCCTTGCAAACAGTCTGGATGCATGCCAACATCAAGAGCCATTACCTAATGATTTTAAAGCATCTGATTGAGTTGATTGGGTTACGATTGGAATCCACCCCCTTTTCTTGTAGACGGATGCACGTGGGTACACATGTGTAATTACTGTCACAGAGTGACATGTACATTCATGAACAGAATGTGTTAGGCAGAAATGTTTCACTAGTATCCTGAAGAAACAAAGGAAAATCACTAAATGCAAGAAAATAATTGCTTTATCAATTTTTGATCAGCAGTCTCAACTTCCAAAAAAGCATGAACTATATTATATTCCCACTATTATACACTGTATCTTAAGAACAGCTCCAAATCAAATTAAGCATCCCCTGAATTGAGATAGAAAGACAGCAGTTAAAATCAATGGTGATGAGTATGGAAAAAGGGTTTTGTTTTTCTTTAAACAGTAGAATAAGAGGCTTTTTAGAGATAACCTAAAGGACAAAGTGTTGAGATAAATAACAAACTTCTCTTTTGACCTATTTTTGATGCATGATTTGGACGGATCTATCCCATCCTAATAAATATTAGAGAAAAAATATGAAATGATGCCATACAATGTCCATGTGGTAAGCATCAAACACAATAATCATTCCCTTAAAAAATCCAACCCACATATGTAAATCTTCACAAAAATAGATTCAGCAAGTTTTGAAAAACATTTACTCCATTACTATCCACTGCAAATAATTTTTTTCAATGAATTGAAATACATTTAAATTTTTTGAATGCAACACAACCTCATTATAGCAAAGCTTGTTGTTGTCCAGATTCAAACATAAACAAGAAAAATCATGTCTTCTAAAATTGTTATCATTGAAACACAGCAGCAGAACTCATTTTTTCTTTCCTACTCAGCTCCCCTGCGAAGGGGTTTTATAAGGAACCCAGAGCCAAGACAAAGGAATCAGGAGGAATTCTAGCACAATGGGAAGCCCCTGAAGGGTTTAAGCAGAAGACAATAAAAGACTCCGAGAAGTGGCAGCAGGGAGTGGAGGAAAAAAAGCCTGGAATTTACCCTGCTTTCTGCTCTGCACATGGAATGCCCCCTCCATGTGTCCATTGTCATCCAAGGTGTTTTGACAGGTCTAGAGTGGGGTAAAAGAATGGTATTTATTCAGGCCTAATATTGAGGCTTGGGGCTGGGCTGTATATCAGAGGGCATGCATAGACAAAGCTGAACAAAGGGGCACACCTACTGGGCACCTGCTGGGCACTTCTCTAAAACTGGCACTGAGACATCATTAGGATGAATTAGAACTAGGACACCAGTTAACCCGGGCCTGCACACTAGTGAAAGGAAAATTGCGCCTCTCCCCTGACCCTGCTCCAGACAACTGAATGGTGACTTCAAGAACAAATATTCAGGCCGGGTGCGGTGGCTCACACCTGTAATCCCAACACTTTTGGAGGCTGAGGTGAGTGGATCACCTGAGGTCAGGAGTTCGAGACTAGCCTGGCCAACATGGTGAAACCCTGTTTCTACTAAAGATACAAAAATTAGCTGGGCGTGGTGGTGGGTGCCAGTAATCTCAGCTAGGAGGCTGAGGCAGGAGAATCGCTTGAGCCCAGGAGGCAGAGGTTGTTGAGATGGTGCCATTGCACTTCAGCCTGGATGACAAGAGCATAACTCTGTCTCAAAAAAAAAAAAAAAGAACAAATATTCAAAGGATATTAATTAGAAGGGGAGTGACATTGTAGACCAGACCATGCTCCATCATATAAAAGCTGTATTGTTGGCAAAGTTGTTGAGCATCTCATGGCCTCATTTTCCTCGTCTGTAAACTAGTGCCTTGTCACACAAATCTGTTATGAGGATTACATGAGTGCCTAGGCAGATGACAACTGTTATGTAGCAAATCTGTAGTGAGAAATGAACCCAGAATATGCAGCACAAAATGCCTCCTTAACTCCATAGTCAGGTTAGAAAAAGAGAAGAGAAGGAAAGAGGAGAGAGAGAACCTGTCATCATAGAGAGATCCCCACCCCCATCCCCCTCTGCTGGCTACCAAGGTAAGGCAGACCTGCCCACAAGGCTGGAAGTTTTGGAAAGGTAAAGAAAGTCTAAACACATGCACATACAAACACTATTACTTAACATTTTAGTAATATTAAGTCATATAACATTTGGTGCCCAGGGTAAACTTCCATTTGATTAGAGGCTCCGGTTAGGTTAGTATCATCTCAAAATTTACCTAATTTAGTCTTCTCATCAACCTCTCAAAGTAGTGTCTGCATATTTGGATATCATTAACCTGTAGTCAAAACCAGGAGATGTGGTGGTTCATACATATTTTGTACACATAAAGATTCGACTTCAATTTCTGCAGAATAAGGTCATAGCACACTTAGTATTTAATGTATTTAAAGACATGTATGCAAAGAGAAAACATGACAGCATTTACCTCATGCCCCTTAGCATGAAAGCATACAACACTAATGATAACTTTATTATCCTATTTTTGAATACCACCAGCAACCTGAGAAATTATTTACGTTCAGATACAAACAGGTCAAATATAAATGGCCACAATAGGAGCCAACTATTAATACATAATTATAAAATATTAAGTCCCTTCTGAAGAAGCAAAAAATGGCATTTGCGGCTGGGCACGGTGGCTCATGCCTGTAATCCCAGCACTTTGGGAGGCCGAGGTGGGTGGATCACCTGAGGTCAGGAGTTCAAGACCAGCCTGACCAACATGGTGAAACCCCATCTCTACTAAAAATACAAAATTTAGCTGGGTGTGGTGGCGGGCACCCGTAATCCCAGCTACTCGGAAGGCTGAGGCGTGAAAATTGCTTGAACCCGGGAGGTGGAGGTTGCGGTAGGCCGAGATCCTGCCACTGCACTCCAGCCTGGGTGACACAGCGAGACTCCATCTCCAAAAAAAAAAAAAAAAAAAGGCATTAACTTTGCATATTATTATTTACCAAAAATGCAGATACATAATGCTTAACAGTATAAAAAACAATTATATTTATATCAGTCGTCATCACCCTTTAGATTCGCCATCTACAGAAGAACTAAGAAAATGTTGGTTCTTCCCTGTAGGAATGATAATCTAGCAAAACAAAAAAATAGAGCATTCTCATAGTTGTATTAAAGTTATTGGGTGATACTCCTACTATTTGGTGATAAAAATTAAATACCTTTTATGGCTAGAGTGAATATTCCCACCAATGTTACCAATCTGATACACAAAAATAAATAGTAGGGTTTAAGTAATAAGGGAAAGATCAACTTTTCCTCAAGATACCATTTAATGTACATAATTATTAAAACCTATAATTTTCAAATCAATGAAATTGAGGAAAACTAGACATTTTGGATAGTTTTTTAGTGCATGCTACTTAAATTTTACGTTTTTTTCCTTCTAGGTGCTAAAATTTTTTCTTTCTAGGTATGACCATGTTTATAGTTACCTATTAGCAAAGGTTGAAGGGCTGGGAATTAGGAAACTCATGATTCTGCTTTTTATTTTGATCCCGATCCTATAACCTTGGACATGTTATTTATCTACTAAAAGAAGAACACTATTTCCCATCCCCAAACTGCCTCATCTCTTGGGGCAAGCCAATCTTTGGTTTTCTATACCACTGGGAGGAACCATTGCATAGGAAAAGCAGAACACTGGGTAATAAATTATTCTGTGTAACTCTTTGGCAAACATTATTTAATTTTTTGGCAACAGATTCACCTTCTTGGTTATGTTCTAATAAAGCTCATGTCAAGAGTATCCATGAAAACACACACTGTCTGACTGGCAGGAGAAGCTGACATAGGACCAAAAAATAATTGGGGATTAGAAAGCGATAAATCAATATAAAAACGATCAAGCTGTCTACTGTGAAATTAATGAAGTAGTATCAAAGTGCTTTGTTCAGCTTAGAGGAAAAGCAATAGAAACTATATAACTAGACAATTCTTGTAAACCAGGAATAAACAATAGTCACACGCCAGGTTATTACAACTGAGATTAAGGACAGTGGTCTAAGGAATTAAGGATATGTTACAGCATCACTTCGTTTGGAACTACCACTTTAAAAAGAAGTGTATACCTCACTGAGCATCACAGATTTCACCTTCAAAGACTTCAAAATGACCATCTGTTCATGGAGCTGTCTGGTACAGACCCCAGGTTTCTGCCTTTTAGAAGATGGTTGTCTAAGCCCGACAACAGTGGAGCAGAAAAACCCATACATCACCTTCCCTCCCACAGACAATGTTTAACCGTACAGTAGTAGAAAATGTGACTGTGAAGGAGCAAGTATATTTTAGAGGACAGAGAAAGTCTTACAAGGCGTGTTTTTAGAAAGGGTGGGAAATCACCACCCTCCTTTGACCAGACAGGCAGGGCTTTGTGTAGGAGGGTGGGGCTGTCAGAAACTGTCTGAATGATGGAAGGCAGCAGCTTAGCAGGCTAGTGGGAAGAGGGACTCCAACTGCACGGCTCAGCTTAGGAGGCAGAAGTGAGGTCAAGAGTAATGATCTTTGCAGACCGTCCACAGGGGTGAGATCACTCTGAGAAGCCCAAGGAAACAGAAGTGGAGGGTCATGATTCTGACCCTCAGTGTTAGCTGTGGAGAAACTCAAGCTCATGGTCAGATAAACCCTGCTCCACCCAGTAATGGCCTCAGTGATCCACTTACGTGTTTGACCTATTTCTTTCTCATTTATAAGGTACACATGATACTGCCCTTTACATAAGGTTGTTTCATGATCTTAAAGGAGATTATGTAGATGAAAGGGCTTTGTATTCCCAGGGTGCTAATGTTAGATTCTCAGGGCTCCCATCAGTGTAAGAATCAGACAAATAAGAGGGTGAGTGGTCCCCGCTCAGCCCATCGCCCTTAAAGACACATGCTGGCACCTTCCCTCATTGTAATAGCCTGCTGGACTTTTAGTTTTGGGTTTAGGGACATGCCAGGGGTGTCCTGCTGTTTAAGTGGCCATTCATCAACTCCAGGAATGTGCTGGTGGTTTGCCTGAGTCTTATCCAAATGCCACTCTGGCCTTTGGATAAATACAGGATGGGTGGCAACTGTGGTCAAATTACTACTCCACCCTACCACAAGCCTTATTTTCCACCTTCTTTGCTCCTCAAGGGAGTTTCCCCTTTTTCTTATCCTTTAAAATTATTTTAAAATATTTATTTGTCTATGAATTCTTATATCCTTACCTTGGTATATGATTTTCCCATATATAATTTATATTTTGTGTTCATTACAACAAGGGGTAGCAGAAGCATAAGGGAAGGGACATGGACATGGGCCTTCACCAGACTTCCGGATGAAAGATGAGATGACTAGACAATTCCAATAGTGAGAAATGTATTAGGAAAAAGGCTGAATACAGAATAAGCACAGCAATATGCTCTCCTTTGGCTTTATATCTACACTTCCAGAGGAGGAAACTGAAATTTATCAGGGTAGGTCCCGCAGCAGAGTAATGACAGTAACAGTAACCGTGATTACTACTGGTCCTGTGGTAACACCAAGATTGGAACTCCGATCTGGTGCTAAGCCAGTGATGTCCAACAGAAATGCAATGCGAACCACACACGCAGCATTCAATTTTTAAGTAGCTACATTAAAATAACCAACAAGCAGGTGAAATTAATTTTAATAATCTGTTTTGTTTAACCCAATATGCCAAAAATCATTTCAATAATTAATGAATATAAAAAATATGAGTGAGACATTTAATATTTTTTGTACCAAATAGTTGGAATCCAGTGGGTATTTGACAGCACATCTGCATTTGGGCTAGCCACATCCATCTTGCAGCTATTGTACACAATATTGTACACAATAGCTACAAGTGGCTAATGGCTCCCTTATTGGACAGTGTAGTCTAGCATGTTCCTAAGTATTTTTGTGCCATGAGCCCTTTTGGCAGTCTGGCGAAGCCCATGAGTTCCTTCTCAGAATAATGTGTTTACATGTATAAAATGTGGAAGACACAGGGTGACAAAGAAAGCAATTATTTTGAAACCTAGTTATTCAACTATTTAAAAAAACACAAAATTGTGGTATCGTATATACCTGCTTCTTCAAATAGTGCTTTAAATAACATTATCCAGAGGCGTAATAATTATAAGAAATTTTAAATAAAATAATGATCATAAATAATATTTCAATATGCCTAAAGCAACTGTAGTGATGATGAAAATATCTGTGACTTCAATTGATAGCAAATTAACTTTGAGTTGTGGAGTTAATTTGGTGGGTCAAACCAAGACACTTTCCTAATGACATAGAATAGGAGGGAATACATTAGAGGGCATCATTCACAGTCAGGTTGAGTACTGTTTCATGAAACCTCTGTTATATTTGTATGTATACATACACACGGTTAAATACTGGGTTGCAATGTAAAATGTACTTTATATTGTGAGTCATGGTTTTAAAAAGTTTGAAATCTTCATACTCTGCTAGTGAGAATGCAAAACGGTTTAACTACTATGGAAAGAATTTGATGGTTCCTCAAAGAGTTAAACATAGAATTAGCATATGACCCTGTAATTTCACTGTGTACACATGCCCCAAAGAAATGAAAACAAGTTATCAAACAAGTATAGACACATGCATGTTCACAGCAGCACTATGCATAATAGCTCAAAGTCTTCAATGTCTATCAATGGATCGATGAATAAACTAAAGGTGGCATATATATGTAATGGAATATTATTCATCCGTAAAAAGGAATGAAGTTTGGGAACATGCTACAAATGGATGAACCCCCAAAATGTTATGCTAATTGAAGAAGGCTGGATACAAAAAGGTCACATATGGTATGATTCTATTTATAAGAAATATCCAGAATAGGTAAATCCATAGAGACAGAATGCAGATCAGCTGTTGCCAGGGGCTACGGGGAGTGAAGAACTGGGAGAATCTGCTTAATGGTGAAGGGGTTTTTACTTTGGAGTGATGGAAATGTGCTGGAACTAGATAGAAGTGGTGGTTGTGTAACACCACGAATGTACAAAATGTCACAGAAGGGTCACCTTAAAATGGTTAATTATATGTTGTTTCACTGCAATAAATTATTCTTATTTTTTAAGTTTGAACGCCTTTGTTCTAGAGGGTCTTTCCATTTGTCGTGTACTCATTTGTGGTGCTGCTACATCCCCACCTAGTGGTAGAGGCACCTTCTGTCTGGACTCCAGGACTCAAGATGCCTGACTGCTAGGAGACCACTTTCATATCACAGCGTGAGTTCAAGATCTGAGGTCACACCTAGGCCCATGCCTAACTGGGATGAATATTTCGTGTCTAGACATTGACAATGATAACCGTCAGTCACCCTGAGCTTCAGGCAGGAAACAAGGACAGTTTTAGTCCTGGCCCTGATATATTTCTCAAGTTATGGAATCTTTCTGGGATTGACTTATCTGTCTATGAAATCAAAACAATACTCCCTACCACAAGGTTATGGTAAAGGTTAATATAAGGTGGCATAAGAAATGCATCCAATACCAGTAGATGCTCATAAAATGTTAGTTCTGTTCCTCATCCTTCCTGATTTCTAAAGATACTTGGTATGAACTTAGGAACCTCCAACAATATGCATCCAAGGGGGCTCCCCTAACTTCTGACTGTCACTGGAAGAAAGAAAAAGACTCTGGGTGTCCAGAAAAAAAGTGGCAGGGACCTGGAGTGATTATGAAAAGGAGAAGACAGAGTACAAGCAGAGAACCCAGGGCAGAAACTCAATATGATACAAAGTCAAGTGACAAAACAGCAGCAGGGACCTGGTGAGCACCAGGTGTATAGAGGGGAGGGAAGAGAGAGGTAAAGGGTCCAGCAGACATTCTCGTTATTGCCACGAATGCTACCTGAAGGTGACAGAGACAGACAGACACACACACACACACACACACACACACACACACACACACACACAGAGAATACCAAGAAATACAGAGAGAGAGAGAAAGAGAGAATACCAAGAAATACATAAGGCAAAAATATTTGGATATTTTTGCAAGTGGGCTTGCATGAAAGATTCCAACGTTACAACATGTTCCATAAAATGAAATGGAAGCCTCTAAACTGTGAGACGTGGTTGCAAAGAAACAACCAGAAAAGACAGACAACAAATCATGAGTTTTTCAAATGATGAAGCCAAAGGGAATAAGCAACTCAAAAGGTAAACATGGGAGGAAACAAATCATGAAACTAATTTGAAATCAAATAGCGTAAAATTACCAGAGCAGAAAGCACTTGCTCCCACGTCAGAATATTCAGGATCTGTAGGAAATTCTATAACGTGGTACAATTTGACTTTGGAAAAACATGGGAACAAAATCAAAACAACATTCTTACACCCTTCTAAGAACACTGGCAGGGTCAACGGGGAGGTGGTGAGTGGAAAACCCCACAGGCAGGTCAGGGAAGCAGACCTCCCCACCAGGCCTTCCTGGGCCCAGCAAGCATCCCTCACTGCAACAGTCATTTCTGCCCTGTGCACTCCACAGCCTTCCTGCTTCCCTCCTCCCATCTCGTTCTCAGGGACAACCCTGCCTCCTACATGGCACCGGATAGGAAGTCCCATTTTTCTGCCATCAAATCCACAAAGCCACCTTTGTCCCCTCTCCTGACCCTGTTTCTGCCTCCTGCCCAAGATTGTCACTCCTATGGGTCTCTGGCATCTTAACCCTTCCCTTTCTATAAAATCTTTCTTGCCTTTATGAAAACATAGCCAATACCTCTTGTCTTACAAACAAACAGAAACAAAACAAAAACCCTTATCTTATCCCACATTTCCTTCCAATTCTGATATGGTTTGGATTTGTGTCCCCATCAAATCTCACGTTGAATTGTAATCCCCATTGTTGAAGGTGGAGCCTGGTGGGAGGTGATTGGATCATGGGGTAGATATCTCATGAATGGCTTAGCATCATCTCTCTTGGTACTGCCCTCATGATGGTGAGTTCTCATGAGATCTGGTGGTTTAAAAGTGTGCAACACCTACCCCCTCACTCTCTCTTGCTCCTGCCATGTTAAGGTGCCTGCTCCCCTTTTCTTTCTGGCATGATTGGAAGCTTCCTGAGAGGTCCCCAAAAGCAGAAGCCACTATGCTTCCTGTATAGCCCACAGAACCATGAGTCAAACTTCTTTTCTCTATAAATTACCCAGTCTCAGATATTTCTTTACAGCAATGAGAGAATAGACTAATACAAATTCCTAGCCTACCTTCCTGACTTCCCAATCATCGCTTAATGTCTCAACACAGCTGCCTTTATACGCAGCCTTCAGTTCCTCTTTCCACTCCCCTTCCCCCTTCAGCCCACTTCAGGCTGACTCCTTGGCCACACTTCCACTAAGGTGACCAACAGCTTCCACTTAGCCAGTGGGCTCTTCTCAGCCCTTAACTGAAACGGCATCTCCGTAGCATTTGATATAGCTCCACACCCTTCTTCTTGCAACTCTCTTTTTCTTGCTTCCGTGACCTTACACTTTCCTGGTTTTCCAGGTGTGGCATTGTTGGTTCCTGCCTAACTCTTCAGTCTCATCTTGCATCTTCCCTGCTACCCAGGACTCCTGCAACTCAGGGCTCAGCAGTGCTGTTCCACCTGCCTAGAGGCCCTCCTCTCTTCCCTTGGCCAAATTCTATTTGCCCTTCATCCATCTAAGTATTGCTTCCTCAGAGAAGCTTTCCCTTAACTCCGTGGTCTAAATCTAGAGCCACAGTTGACATTTCTTATTGACACAAATACTTTATCATAAATTATGCATTTATTGTGCAGCTAGTTTTCAATATGCTTTCTCCCTGTTTGGACTATCAATTTCACTAGGTACATTCTATGTTTATTTTGGTCACCATCTTACTCCTATGTTCTAGGATACAAGGGGGACACAATAAACATAGCACATGGTAGACACTTAGTAAGTAATTACTGAATGAACAGCCATGGTGTTAAATGAATGAATGAACAGATCTTCTCACCAATGACAGGGAGTCAGAGCAGGTCAGTGACTTTACCCTGGCTGCTTCAGGCCTTTAGTCTTCTCCATGCAAAAGCTGTTCATATTTTTTTAGGCCCTTGGGTATCTGTTTGAACAAAGTCCCATTTGGACTAAGAGAAGCATGATGGAGAATAAGCTGGCAGCAACGGGTGAAGAGAAGCCAAGGAAAGTAAGCTGCTGGAGAAAAATAGTCTCAGTCTTCTCAGTGTTTGAGTTCTTAATTCCCTGACACAACCTCCGACCATGTCAGTTGTAGATGGGGCTCTTTCCCTAGCAGTGTAATGTAGACTTGGATGCCGCAGAAGCTCTATGTGTGGGAGGAAAGGAAATGCATGGGAGGTATGGTGAAAGGGAAAACAAACGGAATCTCTGAAGACAAGATCAAAATCCAGCATATCTGGGAGGGGTGGATCTTATAAGTCATTGAATCAAATCCACTCATGATATAGATGACAACCTCAAGGCCAAGCTGTAAACAATGTATCCAAGGTCCTCACTGGTGGGAAAACTGGATGGACTAAAATCCACTGCCCTTTTGTGTACCCTCAAATGCCTGTTAAGGTAGAAAGCTGAGACATCGATCCTGTTACTTCTTGCGTGTTAAATGTGATATTTCTCACTGGAGCTATTTCACATCCATGCTATTCAAAGCGAGGTTTTATGTCTACTAAAGACTGCTTACATCAAAGCTATAGCATCTCTAGTGAGTCTGAAACTCTTTTTCTACTTCAGAATAACTGGAGGTACTACAAAGCCCCAGGACAGGTATCTAACTAGGATTGGCCACCCTTATCCTTTAAAACACTGTTAGTAAGATCCTGTTGATTTGAATGCTGATGGGGGCGGCGGGGGGGAGGGGCCCGGTGGGCAGGGCATTCCTTGCTGCTCTTGTTCACTCAGGTTGGGAGAAATCAGCTTGACAGATTCAGCCGCAACCAGCAGCAGACAGCTCTTTCCTCATGTTTAGTTATTTCGCTTTTACTTCTCATAGCCAAGTTTCTTAGAAACTTCTCTGTCTCTCCCTCCTAATCCCCTTCATTCCAACTTACTGCCATTCCAGCACATTGGGAATGAGTGTGTCATAACTACCAATGCCTAAGCCCTATGGAACTTTCCAGTCCTCACTCTACTTGGCCTCTTGACAGCATTTGGCATTACTGGTCAAGTCTTCTTTTTTGAGACGTTCACTTTACTTGGCTACTGTGACATTTGTCTCCTCTGTCCTCCTACCTCTGTGACTATTTGTTCTCTTTGCATTGGGGGCTCCTTTTCTATCCCTCCCTGCAATGGCAAGAATAACTCAGAACTCCATATTCAGCCCCTTTCCTTCTTATATATAAATATTGCCTAGGATGATTCATCTGAACCCACAGCTTCACCTATTGTCTGACGTTTCCCAAATTACTTTTACACCTCAGACCTCTCCATGGAAGTTCACATCCATATGTTACCTCTTTACATCTTACTGTCCACCTCAATCCGGATACTCCTCAGGTACCTGAAATTCAACATGGCTACATCTGAGCTAACCACTTTCCTTCCCCAGTTCTTACTTTCTCCTTTATTGCCTGAATGACATCATCATTTTCTAAGTCACTCAAGTTAGAAATTCAAGACTTTTCTTCCTTCTCATCCCCCAGATTCAAAGACTCAGCAAGCCCTGTTGAATCTACCTCTTAAAAATTGCTTGTATCTGTTTTCTCATCCTCTTTCCTACCATCATTCTATTAATTAAGGTATTTGTAATACTTCACTTGGATCAATGCAATAGCCTTCCTATTGGCTCAGTCCTCATAACTGCTGCCAGATTGTTACAACATTTCTCAATCCCTTTTGAGATAAAGCCCAACCCTTGGTTGCCATACAAGACCCCTTCCCACCTCTCTAACTTCATGCAACCCTGTGCTTCAGCTATAGGGAACTGTCTGCAAGTCTGCCAAAACACCAGGCTGTGAACTACTGTTAGGTCCTGCACTATACATTCTGCTTTTCCTTCCTCTTAATTCCAGCTCTAACCCTTACCCATTCTTCTGAGAAGCTCTGACTGACTTCCCCAGGCAAAGTGAAATACCCTTGCTTTGGGTCCCAGTAGTACTTGTTACCTGATCTTGTGTTTGTAGTTTACTTCTCTGTCTCCCCACTAAACTGTAAGCCCCTTGATGGAAGTGGAAGGCTGAGTCTCTCATTTCTGAATTACCAGCCTCTAGCATAGTGTCTGGTACATAACAGATTATAAAACATGCTAGCTGAATAAATAAATTTAAGTATAAACATGAGGTTTATTTTTGTGGGTGAGCTCAGAAGCATTGGGTATGACAGCATCCCTTTCAATACATTAAATATATAAAATACAATATTCTTTTGGTATGTATCTGCCAAGTGATTTTTTGTAGAAATCTACAGAAAGAGTGAAACAATTCTTTCATACAAACCAAAGGCTAGCAATCACATGACAGTATGGAATATTGTGTTTTTATTAAAATATCCAATCTAAGAGATATAAATTCTAGAGATTAATTTTGAAATCTTCTGTTACTAACCACAAAATTTCCTTAAATGCCACATGTTCAACCCGTAGAAAACAACAAGGCAGACGCAGGAGGTATCCATGAATCTTACAATGCCCTCCAAACACTTGTCAATGGTGAGGCTTAATTTTACTGGAACATGCTTACCTAGCTGATCATTCATGAAAGAACAGCTCCAGCCAAGAAAGACTTTATGTCTTACTCTGAGGTTTTCTTTTCCAAAAAGGAGCTAGCTAGCTCATTAACACACCTTCACATCATGCAAAGGTCCACAATGTCTTTGAATTTCCCACATGGAGAAACTGTGGCATTTAAATTTGATGGTTATGGTCAAGGAATGAGTTCAGACATTGTTCTTGTTTTTGCAAACTTTCTTCTGAGGACCAACTGAGGTTATATCAGAGGCATTTCTTCAGAGAGTCTAGCCATGAAGCAGTTACAGTTTTATTCATTTGCTCTGGGTGGTTGCTCTTCTTAAACCCTGAGTCTACTATGTTATCTGCTGTGGTAACCAGCAGGCTGGTGGACAGGCACAGCCCCGCTGGGATATTGGAACCATTGGAACCACACAGACAGCACAGGCTGAGCCATGCCCACCCTGCACAGCATCGCCTGCACACTCTGCTCCTGATAGGGCCACCACTTAGGGCCTGATACATGTAAACACTTGGAAGCATGAGAAGTGTTTGCTTTGTAACAGAAAAAAAATCCCGATATTTCTCAGGATGCATAATGCCCAGAAATATCCAAGAAGAGCTCAGGGCAAGCCAACTATGTCTAAAAACTGAACTGGCCTCAGGAGGTAAACTCACCCCAGGTTTTGCTTATTAAATCATTCACAACTAATGGGATAGCTCCTGCAGAAGTTAGATGTAGGTGTGAGGGAAGTCAGTAAAGAATTTGAGTTCTTATCCAAATTTCAAACTACTCTGACCCTTACCCAACTCCTATGCTTTACTCAGAGGATGAAAATAATAGCACTTGTAGGACTGATTGCTAATAACAGGCTGCATAATACATTACAAAGGGGTTTTGTATCAGGTAAACTACTAACTCTCACAGGCTCACATTGAAGCACAAAAAGGTATGTCTCAACTTCTCTCCCATTTCATTAAACAAACGTGTGTGTGTATAGGTATGTATATATCATTCACACACACACACACACACACACATCCTGGGGTTAACTCCTTAGCCAATCAAGAATGCAACCTTAGCAGTATAAAAAACACCCTTTTCTCATGTATTTTTAGTTAACAACCACAACAAAATAGGGCAAGTCTAGCAAAGAGCAATCTGGTTCTTTGTTACACTTTCTGAAATGCAGCAGTGTAGAATAAGCACCAGCTCCACACCAGCCACAGTGGCCTCCTTGCTTTTCCTTGAAAAGACCCAGCCCAGGGCCTTTGCATTTGCTCTTCCTTCTGCCCAAACTTCCTCTCTCCAGGTATCCATATGGTTTGCTCTTTCTCTTTCTTCAGTCTCTGCCTATCAATAAGATGTTCCCTGACCATCCAATACAAGGTGAAATTTCCTTCCCCTGTCACTGTAACTTTCTTCTGTTTCTATATTTTATTCAAAGCATATTTCACTCTCTGAATAATACATATTTACATGGTCTTAGTCTCCCACCCTCCCCCACCAGAATATAAGATCTGCGAGGGAAGGAGCTGTGTCTATTTTATTCACTGCTGTAATTTTAGCACCCAGAACAATGCCTAGCATGTGATAGGTGTTTAAGGAATATTCAATAAATAAATAAATAAATAAATAAATTTTGTTGCAATTTAACTTATTCTGTGTTATACAAAAATGTGTCAAATTAGCAAGTAAATTAATGTCAAATAATGTCTACATTAGCAAATGCTTACAACAGTACCGCTCTGCTGATGAACCTTGACAAGCTATGGTCCATGCTAAATTAAAGGTCAAGTGTGACTGCCTCCGAAAACATTTCATTTTCTCCACTGCTCTGGATGGGTAACCCTGTGATGACCAAGGGTGATGTGCCTGCTGGATGATTCCAATCCCCAGTTCTCTAAATTTGATTAAACTCTCCCTACTCCAACTAAAAAGAGAATCAGCTCAGTGGACTGGCAGCTGAGAGATCTGGAGTGCCTCTTACCCAAACACTGCGTTCGATGGCCAAACACAAACGTGGGAACTGTCTATGTGGGAGACCAGGTAGAGCCAGGGCAGCAAGTACAGAATTGGCCATTAAAGCCAAGGATGCCCAAGGTAAGGAGAAAGAGGGCATCACAGAACTGGCCTGGGTAGGTTCTGGCCTTGGACTCACACTTTCCAGGTGATTGGAGTGGGCCTACATGGGCAGGTTAGATCCATGTGAAAGGAGCTGATGAACATCACCTTGGAGCCTCGGCCCTGCAAAACGTAGGCATTCCGGTTTGTAAGTGACGTTCTTTCTGGTTAGATTGAAAACAACTTCTATTTCCCCACATTATGAGTGAAATACTTTAAATGAATTTGACCTTTTAAAAATCATCAGGCAGACAAATTGAAAGGCCTTTTGTGATCAATGTGGTACAGCCAGAGGAACATTTAAGACTCGGCTGGTGAAATAGAAAACTTAGCAGTGGGCAGCATTAATCTTGTTAATATTTCTAATAAGAGTCTCACTTTATATATGCTGGCTAGATCTTTATCTATGTGTAGCTAATGGATATTACTGTTAGCTCTAGGACAACAATGGTACTGTTCTGTCCTGTTAGATATTTTTATTGATGACTGGGATAAAGCCAGAGGTGTCATACTTATCACATTTAGGAATAAAGTGAAGGATGAGGGCACTAAATATAACAAATAACAGCCAGGATCTCTTCTATAAATGGTTGGGGTAGGGTGGAATAATAGGCCAGATATCTTAAAAATAATGTTTTATTGCAGGGTAAATGCCAAAATGCATACCCCACCAAAAAAAAAAAAACTATCAAGAGTAGGATGTCTCTTCCACTATTTATCTGTTCATTCACTTTATAGTACATCTTACAATTTGTAATTATATATTTGTTTGCTCACTTGTTCACTGACAGCCTTCACTAATGTATGTTAAGTTCCAAGAGACACGGACAATGTCTACTTGGTTCCCTGCTGTATCCCCAGTGTGACTAGACAAAAGAATAAATTATGCAAAGGATAGCAGAAGACAAGCCTAAAAAAACAAGCTGTGTAGAGACTTGGGATTTCTCATAGACTGCAAGCTCAACATCAGTCAACCATGCTGGGACTATCAAAGGTAAACTAGATGTCTAGAACATGGGATGGGACCATCTTGCCTGGTTATATTCATGGAATTATCCTCCCACTTCTGTGGGTTCCAAAAGACAAGGGATATGTGTTAGGGGCTGACTTGTGCCCCCCAAATCCATATGTTGAAGTCCTAACCCTCTGTACTCAGAATGTGACTGTATTTGGAGACAGGGCTTTTAAAGTAACAACTAAGATAAAACAAGGTCATTAGGGTAGACCCAATCCAATATGACTAGTGTCCTTTTAAGATGATTAGCGGCCAGGCGTGGTGGCTCACTCCTGTAAATCCCAGCACTTTGGGAGGCTGAAGCAGGTGGATCAACTGAGGTCAGGAGTTCGAGACCAGCCTGGCCAACATGGTGAAACTCATGGGTCCCTGTAATCCCAGCTATTCGGGACGCTGAGGCAGGAGAATGGCTTGAACCTAGGAGGAGGAGGCTGTAGTGAGCCAAGATTGCACCACTCCACTCCAGCCTGGGTGACAGCGTGAGACTCAGTCTCAGACAAACAAACAAAGGAAAGAAGATTATCACACACATACAAAGAGCATGGGAGGACACAGGGAGAAGATGGCAATCTATAAGGCAAGGAGAGAGGCCTCAGAAAGAACCAACCCTGCCAGCACCTTGATCTGGGACTTCTAGCCTTCAGAAATGTGAGAAAACAAATGTGTGTTGTTTAGCCAAACAGCCTGCGGTACCTTGTTATGGTGGCCCTAGCAAACTAATACATAGGAACAACTGTTTCACCAACCAGGAGCGTACATTGAAAACCAGGTGACTCGAGAGGGCAACAAATACTTTCTTCAAACACCTAAACAATCATTATGTGTAAGGAAATATAAGGAAAAGCTTTCTAACAAAATAACACATCTGAAAATGGAATGAACTTGATATATAATTTACTTATTTATTGAATGTATTGTTTACTGTCTGACTCTTCTGGGTAGGTGTAAGCTCTACCAGATCAGACACAGTAAACAGGTGTTCGGTAAATATGTTGAGTGGATCAATTTCCTCTGGAAGTAATGATTTTCCTGTCACGGGAGGTATTTAAGCAGAAGCTGAACACATCTGCCATGAGGATGTTATTGAGAAGCTGCATGCACAGGGCACATGGTTAGGCTACTTCAAGGTCCTTTTTCAATGTTGAAATTTTCTTAATCTGGTTTCACTTTTACTAATGAATCAAATATAGGTATTCCTCACAGAAAAGGTCTACATGTTCATAGAACATGTTCACAGACCTCAGAGAAAAGGTCTAAATTTGTTCTCATCTAAAGATTCTATCAAAGTTATCAGGGCCATACACTTATATTTTGCATTTTCCCAAGCTTAATGTGTTATCCATCCATTGTACCTTCTAACACCTGAGAAAAAATAAATTTTAAGTAAAATTGACTACATATATTGTTTTCTTAAAGCCAACGCATTTCAGTTTATTTATTTATTTTTTTAAAGGAGATAGATGTTTCTTCTGGTTCCATTTCTATTTCTTAGGTCTGTTTAATTTACAGCATGCGCTCCAAGAGCTGAAGACTGTGGAGTCTTAATAAATGTCTAAGATGAATAATTAATAATGTTAAAAATTATCATCATCTTCCTATACTCCTGAGAGTAGTGGCAGATGGTGAATTCTGGCTGTGCCTAATTCTAGCTGTGCCTGTGGCTGCCCATATATCTTTCAATAAGCCAGCATTCAAAGAACAGAATGAAACTCACAGGAATCTCATGAATTCTGCTGTTGTTATTCCAAAGGTTCTTTTGGCAGAGACCCTGAGCCAGCAGATGAGCTGTATACTTTCTCACAGCAATTCAGTTAAAAAAAAAAAAATCACCAGACGACCTCACAGCAGTTTAAAAAAAAAAATAGGCCCGTCCTTGAATACGAAAGAGTAAGAAAGACAGGACACCCTCCAACTTCCACTCCAATGAAGAAGATGAGTTCCAATGTTAATGTTAAGATTTTAGGTTTTTCACATAGCTCTGAAATACTGAGGATTACAATGTTCAGGTAATTAAAGAGCACAAACGTTTTTGGTAAATACAATTTCTGTTTCATAATTCACTTTGGCAGATGTTTAACATTTGCCTGCTCCTGCAAACTTTATTTTCAACTTGCTAAAATTCTGCCATGTGCCAAGAGCGATACTACATATGGGTCTATTATGGCAACTTCTGCAACCCAACATATGTCTACATTTGCAGTACCTTTGTTCATATTAGTTGTGCCTCCAAAATATTTATTGTCACTCTAAATAGAACCAAAGAAACTATTAACATTGGTTGACAACTAGATTTGGAAACTTGGCTATGAAATAGATGGTAATAAATCAAACATGTTTATAATTCCGGAAAGAAGTGATCAATAGTAAAAGGCAAACTGTGTTGAATAAATCCTAATTGTCAAATTTCCCACCCAACTTCCACAGCCTGCACTGTGAGCATGAAGGCATTGGGAAAAATGCATTGCAAACAAAGTGGAGTTGCTAGGAACAGGGTTATCTGTTTCATCTTTACCTTCGTCATTGGGCAGTCAGCTCTAGGCAGGGCTGGTACTACACAAAATGTTACTTGAGGCTCTGGGTCTCAAGCAATGTTCATTATTCTGTCCAGTGATTTCTGAACTGTTATATATATCATTTTTATTTTTATTTATTTATTTATTTATTTATTTATTTATTTATTTTTGAGACAGAGTCTCGCTCTTTCACCCAGGCTGGAGTGCAGAGGCATGGTCATAGCTCATTGCAGTCTCAACCTCCTGGGCTCAAGCAATCCTCCCATCTCAGTCTCCCAAGTAGCTGGGACTACAGGCATGTGCCACCATGCCTGGCTAATTTTTTTTCAAAAATTTTTTGTAGCAACCATGTCTCGCTATGTTGACCAGGCTGGTCTCAAACTTCTGGCCTTGAGTGATCGTCCCGCCTCAGCCTCCCAAAATGCTGGAATTACAGGCATGAGTCACTGCACCCAGCCATAAATCATTTTTAGAGGGGGATTTGAAGGAAGGGGTTATCCTGCACATTGCAAAGGATTGAAGCAACACTAGCATGGCGAAACCACACCTGATTCGGATTCAGAGGATCTATGGTCAAGTCCAATCTCACTGATGAACTGGCTGGAAACTCTGAGCACGTCGCTTAAGTTCCCTATACTTCAGTTCTTGCTCATATAAACATAAGAACATTAATAATACATACCACTTAGGACTGTAGTAAAGATAGAGACAGTATAAATGTGTAGCATGTAGGCATCATAATTATAACATCCTTATACTAATGATAGTGTTTATTGCATGATTGCTAGGTATCAGCAGTCACTGTGCTGAGTACTTTTCATGCATTATCTCACTTAATCCTCATAATTTTATGAGTATTTTATCTCTATTTTATAGATGAAGAAACTGAATTTAGAGAATCCAAGGTCACTCATAATAAATACTTGCCTGATATGATGTAATTTTTATGAGCTTTAATGGTTCTATGACTCAACACAAATTGTACCTACTCTTAAAGAAGTTAAATATCTTATTTTAATCCAATAAGGGACCTAACATCCATTAAGTGACTTCTTTGTGCCACACAATAGGCTGTTATGACACTTAATCCACAGACCTGTAGTGTGTTTATGGGTAAGGTATTACCTCCATTTTAAAGATGGGAAGACTGAAGTGAATTGTAGTAAAGTTATTGCCCTAGGTGGCACAGCTATAAGTGACTCCTGATTCCAATTCAAGCTTAGCTCTCCATGTGGCCTTCCTTTAACTCCATATTCTCATCTATTCTAACTTTAGTTAACTGAATGAAGGCAATAAAAAATCATAAAATATAATAGTAAAATGATACAGTAAAAAAAAGATAACATTTTCTCTTATCTAAATCTTGCTTTTTGATACTTGCATGACTACTAAGCATTCAATCCAAAATCTGGCCGTGAACATTTTACTTTTACTGACACAAATAAGTAAAATAAAAAACAAACCTCTGAAGAGAATAGTTTTTTAAAAAGGTATAACATAAGATTAACATCAGATCTTTTAAAGTTAATTTTGGCCAAAACAAAATAATCTTTGAGTTTGGCCCTCACTCTGCCAACCAACTTTCCTTAGATTTTTCCCCAATAGTCATACTCTTCCTCCTCCAACCCACCATCATCCCTGGCCACTGCTCTGCTGCCTGCCTTCCACACCTATCATGTTAATTGCCACCTCTAAACCTTTGTTACATTTTTCTCTCTTTGCTGAGGATGTGGTCCTCTTCACCAGTTCAAATTCCACCCATCACTTAAGATGAGCTCAAGTCCTATCATTCCATGAGCCTTCTGACTATCCTGACTACTCATTATAATCCCTTCCTTGGACTCTTACTGTATCTATCAACATCACTATTCCACATGGCACTTAGTCATTAGCTTTAATGGTTCTAGATGTTAGTCCATCACTCCAAATGGATGACAACACCCCAGGGGATGGAGACTGTCTTTATTGTTTTTCTCTGCCCTATTGTACCAAGAAGCTCTCAATAGTTTTGTAACAATGGAAAAGAATAATTTTCTTTAAAGGAGAAAAAAACACATAGTCTGTAAATGCTGCTAGCATCTCTTTTCTTACATGTTATTTTTAAATGATATCAATAAAAATTTCAACACACAAAGAAAGATAACCTGCTCCAACTAGGCATAGATCACTAGCTATGTTCTAGGTTTGTACAATCCAGCATTTAATAGCTTAACAGTAATATTTTAACAATGAAGTCTGATAACAGTGGTATGTATTACTAATTAAAATATAAGTTCCTTTGAAAATAGAGGAGATTGTTCACGAGCTTTTATTTATTCAACAGACCAATCACCAATATATTGCCTGACACGCTGTTAGATCCCCTTGACACAGTAAGATACACCTTGGCCCTTGATAGGCTTATGATCTAGTAGCAAGACAAATGATGATCATTCAATATGAAGGTGGCTATAACATAGATTTCTACAATAATTATACTCTTTAATAAAGCAAAATCACACTCATTACAAAGCAGCCTCAATGTTCTATAATAGTGTTTCTCACTGTGTAGGCTTTTTCAAAATTTGTGGGGTGGTTTTGTCATCCTAGTGATGGGGGAGGGTGCTACTGACATTCCATGAGCAGAAGGCAGAACCTGCTTGATGCCCTGCAAAGTGTGGTGCTCTCCTGCACAATGAAAAATTGTCCCACATCTCACCTGACTTTCAAATACTCCTCCTTGTCATCCTTGGAGATAAAAAACTTACAATGATCTAAGTCTGGAAGCTATCTGTTTTACATATAAAGAAAATATTTTTGCCCAAGTTTAATGTCTTTACTATTTTCAAGGCATGCATTAGCACGTAAGTTGAGGAAAAACTGTACTTGGTTGTGTTTGAAGCTTTAACAGCAATTGACCATCAATTTGGGAAATTATAACACCTGGGAAATTATACAGGGGAAATTATATAGGGCCTCACCTGGCCCACACCTGGCCCATACCTGTGACAGTCCACCTGGGGCTGAGGAGGCGGTGCATCCATGGTGGCTGTGCGAGAGGTACACACATCCTATTATCTCAGCATGCCTCTCATGTAATGGTGTCAGAGTACTGATGGGTTGAAATTCAGAGTAGTTTACCGTGGATTACTGTTCTTACCTTTCTCTTGTATCCTAAAGATAGGGATTTAAATACATATATATTTTAAAAAGTTATATGTATAGGTGAGTTGTATTATCTTTGAATTCCACTTCAAGACAGTAAATGAGGCATGCCTAAATGTTACAAAAAAAGGAAGTAGGTCTAATAGGCTGAAAATATTTAGCTCTAGGTTCTTCAAAGAAATCTAAAGACAAAGTTCCTAAAGAAGCTGTTATGGTCAGCTTGAGAGGGATGAAAAAATTCAATCAGGAGAGGAGTCAGGGAATAAGAAGACATGATAATTTATACTATGAAGACATATTTATTAAACAATAGGAACCCAAACAGGCTTAAAATATATATTTGCCTTCAAGAGTTTGCAACACAACTCTTGAAGGCAAATATAGAACTGAATATGCAAATACTATATGTAGTTTCTTGCAAACTAAAAGTAATCTGACACTAAAAACCTGAATTTAATAGAGAAGGTATTCCCATTTCATTTAATTCTCAGGGGACAACTCCGATGGGCCACCAGGCAGATTGCAAGAACAAGGCAATAACATTTAAGAAATAGATTAACTGAGGCAGAAAGGCGCTAAGGGGATAACTGAATTGATTCATCATATCAATATCAAAATTAAAATCATATTAATATATACTCAGTAAATAACTATAATGTAGATTCATTTTGGGTGCTTTCACAATTCTATTTTAAAACAATTTTATGATAAGAATACATAAAAATCCCAAGCATTTGAAAGGGAAACTGTTTGTTTTAAATAAAGGCTCTGCACATTTGTTATTTTGAGGTACATCACCTTGGACTTCAGGATCAATATATGATGTTAGCATAGGGAAGTTTAAGCAAGAATTGAGCCACATTGAAACTCATGGCACTTTAGTAAGACTAAATAAAAACACACTGGCTAGGCTATAAAATCTGACAAATTAATAATCTGAACAAAAACTACAGCTCAAAAAATTATTTTATTGGGAAGGAAAACACTAACCCACAAAAATGGTTCTTTTGATGTATCACCAGCTAAAAGACTTTTGTTCACAAATATTATTTTGTACACAATATTAACCCTATTTGTAGAATATAACATGTCTGTTTCTTGAGAGACTAATACAATTTTGATTCCTTCCTCGGGGAAAAAAAGATGTGACTGAGTTAGAGAGGTGATCCATCCTAACTGGTTGTCATTTTTTATCTCTTTACTGCATAGGTTTGGGTTGCTTCAGGACTGGGAGCATCCTGGCCTGAAGTGACACTGGATTCTTCTTGTTGCTGCTGAGTGGAGCCACTCAGCAACCTCAATCTATGCAACTAGGCCACTCTGTCCTGGACCTGCCATGACACTCACGGACTTTTAGGCAATGCAATTTGATTTACTGTGTTCTTAAAGTGTTATTATAACTGAACCATGTAACCTACATTCTTGAACATTCTGGAAGAAAAAGTGGCCTACAAGGGAGAGCTTATTATTATGCCCAGATAAGGTAATCATAAAAGCCAGGAAGCATGTTTCCTCCTGACTTCTGCTCTTAAAATAATCTCTTCTACATGATCAAGAATTTATCTCAAAACGTTCCCATATACTAGGCTGAATAAGGATGTCAGTGCAGCCCTAGTAGAGATTCCCAACTAAATTCTATCTTAGTGCCAAGCAAGAAAGCTCTCTAGGATTGTTTTTAACGGTGTACTTTCCCCCTCCTCCACAGGAAACACAAAACTGGGAAAATATCTGTCAGGAAGCAAAATAGAATCTAGATATTTTTAAAAGAATCTAAAAGTAATTCTTTTTTTGAAAGCCCCAACCATGGCAAGGAAAGAAAAGTAATTATTTTTCAGAACAGGACAATGTAATTTCAAGGAAAAATATAATTTAGGTCTCATTTTTTATTAAAGTGGAATTATAAGGTATAATTACACTGACGATAACATCTGGTATGAGGTACTGCATTATAGTTTAACAAGCACATGACTATATATTGTCTCATTTAAGATTCATAATACCCCATTGGAGTTCTAAGCAGCGAAAAAATTAGACCCATTCTACCAATTAAGAAACTGAGGCTTTGAAAAACCAGTTCTGCCACCGAAATGGGCAGGAGAAGGCAGATATCAAGGTGAAGGTTCATCTCGTACAAGTGAAGGGCCAATGACTACCCTTTCAGAGTGCCAGCCTGTGACATGCTCCCATCATACCGTCAAAGGCACATGGGGGCTCCAGGCACAAACTCAGGTAAGCACACACTTCCTGAGAGGTATAGTAGTGAGAGGCACCAGAGTACAGGACCTGGAGCCTGGACCCCAGGTGGGAATCCTGCTAGGCTACAGCCTTGCCATATGACTGGGAAGGTTACTGCACCCTCTGAGCCTCAACTTTCTCTTTTTTTTACTTTTATTTTAGGTTCGGGGGTACACGTGGAGGTTTGTTATACAGGTAAACTCATGTCACGAGGGTTTGTTGTACGGATTATTTCATCACCCAGGAATTAAGCCCAGTACCCAGTAGTTATATTTTCTGCTCCTCTCCCTCCTCCCACCCTCTGCCGTCAAGTAGACACCAGTGTCTGTAGTTTCCTTCTTTGTGTTCATAAATTCTCATCATTAGCTCCTGCTTATAAGTAAGAAAATACAGTATTTGGTTTTCTGTTCCTGCGTTAGTTTGCTGAGAATAAGAGCCTCCAGCTCCATCCATGTTCCCATGAAAGACATGATCTCAGTTTTTTTATGGCTGCACAGTATTCCATGGAGTATATGAAATACTATGCATTTTCTTTTATCTTCATCATTTTCTTGTTTTTTTATCTTTATCATTCTCTTTATCCCATCTGTCATTGATGGGCATTTAGGTTGATTCCATGTCTTTGCTATGTGAATAGTGCTGCAGTGAACATGCGTGTGCCTGTGTCCTTATGGCAGAATGATTTATATTCCTCTGGGTATATACCCAGTCATGGGATTGTTGGGTTGAATGGTAGTTCTGCTTTTAGCTCTTTGAGGATTGCCATACTGCTTTCCAGGGGCTCACCTTTCTATAAAGTGGGGTATAGCAATAATATCTATGTCAGTGGGTCAATGTCGTGGTTATAAAGCACACAGTAAAAACTCAAAAGTGCCAAAGATTACTGTTATACCTTTGCAAGTACTAGAAAGCTCTTTCGTTACCAAATTTATTTCTAATATAAAAAATAAAATGACTCAGGCCTGTCATGGCTGAGCAGAAACAAGGATTTCTGGGGAAATGGTCTGATTATAAATTAGATTAAGAAGGGACAGGTGTATGCACAGATGATGGGGTTTTACACTACTTTATGCATTTATGTTCTGGACACAGGCCGAGAGTTACTGGCAAAGGGAAATCAGTGTTTGCTCAAGGAACAAGTCTCTACCATAGAGCAAGCCAGCAGAGGGAAAGGCCTGGGGTCTGAGGGGTAGTCACAGATCCCGGCTTCTCTTGCATCACTGAGGCATGCCTGCAACGGACATCTTCCTCAGCCCTTGACACATTGATTTAGTGAACGCATTAGATACTTGGGCAGATTTAAACAAACAAAAAAAAAATTTCTGCTATTTCTTCATATTCTAATGCCCTTTTTGAGATCCCAGCTTCTGAGAATAACTCTCAAGACCAACTTTCTCATAAACCGTGGTTAAAAAAAATCATTTCACTTATAATTTACCTTTTGCATTTTTTGTGTGTTCTTAAAAAAATCTCAAACATCCCATCTAACATTACGTTGTTGAAACTTTGGTGATTTCTGTATAGAGATTATATGAGTTAAAAAATAAACTTTTAAAGTTTAAAAAAGTTTAAATAAAAATAAACTTTTAAACTTGTGTAGTCCATATTTTCTTCAGTGGCACTGGTTATAAGGCTATTGGCAGTTACTTCTACAGAATTTAGGTAATTAGAGTCTAGTGATAAAAAAGTACACATGTGGCCGGGCCCAGTGGCTCACACCTGTAATCCCAGCACTTTGGGAGATCGAGGTGGGCAGATCACTTGAGGTCAGGAGTTCAAGACCAGCCTGACCAACATGGTGAAACCCCATCTCTACTAAAAATACAAAAATGAGCCAGGTGTGGTGGTGGGCGCCTGTAATCCCAGCTACTTGGGAGGCTGAGGCATGAGAATCACTTGAACCTGGGAGGCGGAGGTTGCAGTGAGCCGAGATTGCGCCATTGCACTCCAGCCTGGGCGACAGAGTAAGACTCTGTCTCAAAAAAGAAAAAAAAAAGCACACATGAACATGTATTCCCTCACATTGGAGCTCACTTCACCACCACAGATAATAAGCATAAATTTAGAGTTGTCTCTTTTAAGTCTGTGTCCTACATCCTGCAGGAGAGCTCTCTATGGCAAGGGTTGTCTTTTGCAAGTCATTTATATTCTAGTAGCACCAGCGGTAGTTCTGCACTCAAACCTCCTGCAGTGGCTCTTCCCCCTCATGCCAAGTTCCTGACTGTATCTAGAGTTCATGTGTTTGCCCCAGTGAGGAACAACACTAGCCATGGTCCAGGTACTGAGAGCCAAGCCTCACAGAATCCTTGGCAACAAAGAATTCCACCACTACCCCTTGGACCCTAAAAGTGGCTGTGATGTCAATGCCAGCATTTTGGTTTTCTCTTTGGCTCATGCCATCCACCCCAGTTCTCGAGGGCACCAAAATACACTGCTGAGGCTGGCAGGGCAAGCAAGCACTTCACTTCCCAGCCAGAACAACCAGGCCATGGGAGGTGACAAAACCATCACAGGCCCCTGTCACCACCACCTGCCTACACTGATGATAAGCCCCTTCCAAAGCTAATCAGTTGCTCACTCTTTTGGAAGAGTTGAATTCCTCCAGATTGCTCCAGGCTTGCAAATCTCCCAGGGGTTGTACAATGCACAGGTCTCAGTCCCAAGCAGCCCCCAGCCTCAGGGAGCTTTATCTTCTCTCCAGCTGGGTAGGTGACACCTAGTGGTAGCAATTAATAAAACTCCCCAAAGGAGAGGATGTTTGAGGTCACTGACCAGTGGTGGAGGTGAATTTCAAACTCCAGTTCTATGAATCTGTGCTCATTCCAGCCCTTCACTCTGTCTATATGAGATATGATCCCTAAAGGGCTTTATATTTGCAATGCATTTTCTTATACATGATATTCTAGGCATCTAACAATAATCCTAGGAGGTGACAGTTATTACACAATAGCATATTATGAAAAAAATCTCCTTGATTATTTCACTTTCTCTTTATAAGAAATGATGCAGTAGGCAGAAATTATAAAGCTGCTCCCCGAACATGTCCTGCTCTAATCCCTGGAATATGATGAAATATCATCCCAGGATCATTTTAGACAGCAGAAATGATCTTAAAATACGGAGAGTATCCAGGTGGGTGTCATCTAATCACATAAGCCCTTAAAGGTAGAGAGCTTTCTCTGGTTGGTGGCAGAAGAAGGAAACGGAGGGACCTGAAGCATTAGGGTCACTGCTGGCTTAAAGATGGAGGGGCCACATGGAAGAAAGGCAGGCAGCCCCAGGAGCTGTCCTATGACTGAATATTTGTGTCCCTCCTCTCCTAATTTATATGTTGAAACCCTAACCTCCAATGTGATGATATTGTCAGACGGAGCCTTTGGGAGGCAATTAGGGTAGGATGAGGTCATGAGGTTGGGATCCTGGTTTGGTGGGATTAGTTCCCTTAGAAGAGATACCAGACAGCTCTCTCGCTCCCCCAACCCCTCCAATGTGAGGACACAGCCAGAAGGCATCTATAAGCCAGAAGAGCATCCTCATGATAATGTGACCATGCAGGCACCTTGATCATAGACTTCCAGTCTCCAGAACTGTGAAAAAATAAATGCCTGTTGTTTAAACCAGCCTGTGGTATTTTGTTATGGCACTTGAGCACACTAAGACAAGCTGACAGCCAACAAAGAAAGAGGGACCTCGGTCCCACAACCGTAAGGATATGGATTCCTCCAACACCCTGAAAGAGTCTGGAAATGGATTCTTCCCCGTAGCCGCCAGGTAAGAGCCCATCTGGATCAAAAACTTCATTTTGGCCTTGTGGGACCTTGAGTAGAGGATCAAGTTTTAACCCATGCCTGGGTTCCTGATCCAAAGAAAAGTGAGATAACAAGTGGATGTTGTTTTAAGTGGCTAGATTAGTGGTGATTTGTCACCAATAATAGAAAACGAAAGCCCCAGAATCAGGACTCCATCCTTTCAAACACACGCGCATGCGCGCACGCACACACACACAGGCACACACCCCATCCTATCCTGGTACTAAAGGGCTACTCTGAGCTAGTTATCACATTTCCCTCCTTTCTGGTTATTCCAGTGGCCACTCACCTACTTCCTGCTCTCATTATCTTTATCTGCATTCTTATCTGGCTTCCCTCCTTCAGTCTCCCCACCCTTTTCTCTAATCCTAGGCAATGCTGCCAGATTCCATTTCTTAACATAGTTCCAAACACCATTCTCTGGAACACTGCTGCTAAGAATAAAGTTTTCACCAGTCCAGGATATTAAGAAAAATAAAATAAAATAAGGAAAATGCTGTGAGTTTATATAAATATTATATTTATATATAAATATATATATGTAAAGCTAAATATTTTACATTTGAAGAACTTTTTTTCTAACTTTCCATGGTAAGATGATCTTTTTCTATGAAATGACAATTATGGTTGTAGTAGGCTGCAGCACAAATGGTCACAAATTTGTTCCTGTTTGTGTGTCCCTTTGCAATGTGACGTAGTAGCTCCTTTTGTCAAGAGGAGGAATCTATTTATTTACCTATTGAATCTAGGCTAGCCCGTGTTACTTGCTTTGACAATGCAACATTAGCAAAGGTGAGGTAAGGCCTTGAAAAGGGCTTGTGTCCTGAAATTTTCTCTCTTGCCACTGGGAACCCTTGACTATTATGTGAACAAGCCCTGGTTGGCCTCTTGAGATCAGAGACCCTCTGAAGAGAGGCCCCAGCCAACCTTGCTGCCCAAACTGAGGGTCCAAATGTGTGAGTGAGAGTATCTGAACTCTCAGGCTCCAGGTGAGCAGGCCCAGACAGAAGGGCCCACAGGAGGTGGTGCTGCTTTAGGGGTGGTCCCTTACGTAGCAAACTGATACAACATTAGAAGTTGATATGCAGTAAGGTTGTTTTTTTTTTTAATGTTCTTACTTAGAAAACTAAAAAGTGAATAAATTCTTTGTCCATCCTTATACTTTTCTAAACATTTAACTGGTCCAGGATTTTTTTCTTTTTCTTTCTTTTTTTTTTTTGAGATGGAGTCTCACTCTGTCTCCCAGGCTGAAGTGCAGTGGCACGATCTCGGCTCACTGCAACCTCTGTCTCCTGGGTTCAAGTGATTCTCCTGCCTCAGCCTCCTGAGTAGCTGCGCCACCATGCCTGCCTAATTTTTTAATTTTTAATACAGACAGAGTTTCACCAAGTTGGTCAGGCTAGTCTCGACCTCCTGACCTCATGATCCGCCCACCTCGGCCTCCCAAAGTGCTGGGATTATAGGCGTGAGCCATCACACCCGGCCTTTTTTTTTTTTTTTTAAATCCTGGAACTATTGCCTCATGTCTGTCTCACTCCAAAGGCTCTGAAAACTGCTCCACAGAGGAAGATCTGCAGGCCTACTTATAAAGAGACTTTTCTGCTTGATAAACAATAGCTGACCAGGGAAGGAAAGCAGAGAAGGATCAGAGCGGATAAAGCTGAGTCTAGGTAGGGGGAAGTCATGGTTGAGGGCAGGAGGGTCCAGGTGAAAAGATCTGTCAAGAACAGCCAGGAACAGCAGGGAAGATTAATTCAGCAAGATTTATCTTTCTTGCTCTTTTCTAGTGAGGACACCTGCTGGCCCTTTGCTACTGGAACTTCTTTTCTGGGATAATGTTTCAGTCTGTCTCAAAGATTCTACTTACCGCCCCACAATCACCAGGTCTCCCATCCCTATCCACTTTCCATCTGCTCTTCTAGTGTGGGCATCCCTCAATCCAACATTTAGCAGTTTTGGACACTGCCAAGCCAGAGGTCCAGGGTCCTAAACACTTTATGGAGTGACAGTGGCTTGCACAGTGTGAATATGTATGAAATCAGCCTGAAGCTACCCTCTGAGCAAGGGCAGTGAGGTCGCCCTGTTATTGTACAGCGATTATAGAGCTAGCTCAGGTGCACAGGAAGTATATGTTTTAAAAGGAATAACTTAGTTGTTTGCTTAACCATATTTTCCTGATTTTTATTGGATCAAATTTTTCCCCTACTCATTGCCAATTCTACCAAACTTCACCAAATTGGAAACAAAAGATGGAATTGGTAAAAATATGGGGAGGGACTTTGCTTCTGGTAATATGGAGAACAGGTATACAAACTGACCCTCCCATTGGAAACAATTTAGCATTCTGGATAAAATATTTAAAGTATCTTAAATGCACTGATGAATTTTAAGAGAGTAAATAGTTCTTAGGCCTAATACCTGAATGAAAGAACTCAGAGTGAAGTGGAGCACTGCAGCTGACTTTCTCTCTGGGGGCATTTGCTCAACTGCAGGAACTTTAGCTTTGATTGTCATGACCACACAGTGTGCAGGTAAAAAACCTAGAGATTGCCTCCAGGTGGAGAGTCATCTAATAAAATTTCCTCTCTAGCATAAAGTTAAGACTGCAAAGGGCTACACCCTCGGTGTAAGTAGAAAATGACACCCACCCCCACACTTACAGCAGATTTAAAAAAAAGAGTTTCAAATCTAGTTAATGAGCAGAGAGAGAAAGAATCATTGCTGATAATTTGGACTCATAAGCCAGTCCTCATGTTAGTTTGGAGCTCAAATTCACGCTACTTAGGTAGTCCAAAGTATCTCAGGTCCCAAATTTGATTTTGAGTGGTTCTTGACTGGTAGTGCCTTTAGGCAGTCCTGCTAGTACAAACAAATGCAAAATGGCTCTGGAGTAATACATCTTTGTCCTAGGCTTAAATAATTCACACACATAAAGTTCCCCTACCCCCCCCAAAAAAGAGATATATATATGTAGTTCACACTAAAAAACTAACTAGTTAAACACACATGGAAACAAGGCACCATAAGGAACAATTAGCAGAAACAATAGACTGCAGAAATAGAACCCTCAAGGATTCTGGATAATGGAATTACTACATACAGACACTAAAATAACTGTACTTATTATGTTTAAAGGAATTAAAAACGGCCAGGTGCGGTGGCTCACGCCTGCAATCCCAGCACTTTTGGGAGACCAAGGCGAGCGGATCACCTGAGGTCAGGAGCTTGAGACCAACCTGGCCAATATGGTGAAACCCCGTCTCTACTAAAAATACAAAAATTAGTTGGGAGTGGTGGCGCATGCCTGTAATCGCAGCTACTTAAGAGGCTGAGGCAGGAGAATTGCTTGAACCCGGGAGGCAGAGGTTGCAGTGAGCCCAGATCACACCACTGCATTCCAGCCTGGGCGACAGAGTGAGACTCCGTCTCAAAAAGCAAAAAAGAGAAATTAAAAACAAGCTCGAAAATATGTGCAAGGAACCAGAAATGTTATAAAATATCCAAATATGTTAGGAAAGAAACAAACTTCTAGAAATAAAATTTAACAATTGAAACTAGAAATTAAGTGGACAAATTTAATAACAAATGCAACACAGCTGAAAGAATGAATTGGCGAACTGAAAGCCTATCTGAAGAAATTGTCCAAAATGCACCACAGAGAGAAGAAAAATACGAATGAGATTAACAGACAAGGAAGATAGGGTGAGAAATTCTTAATTATCGTTCCAGAAAACTAAAATTGACATTTGACTTATTGAGAGGTGAAGCCAGCTGGACTTCTGGGTTGGGCAGGGACTTGGAGAACTTTTCTGTCTTACAAGAGGATTGTAAAATGCGCCAATCAGCACTCTGTAGCTAAGATTGTAAAACGCACCAATCAGTGCTCTGTGGCTAGCTAGAGGTTTGCAAAATGCAACAATCAGTGCTCTGTTAAACGCACCAATCAGCACTCTGTGGCTAGCTAGAGGTTTGTAAAATGCACCAATCAGCACTCTGTAGCTAGGATTGTAAAATGCACCGATCAGCGGTCTGTGGCTAGCTAGAGGTTTGTAAAATGGACCAATCAGTGCTCTGTAAAATGGACCAATCAGCACTCTGTAAAATGGACCAATCAGCAGGACATGGGCGGGGACAAATAAGGGAATAAAAGCTGGCCACCCCAACCAGCAACCCGCTCAGGTCCCCTTCCAAGCTGTGGAATTTTTGTTCTTTCATTCTTCACAATAAATCTTGCTGCTGCTCCCTCTTTGCATCTGTGCCACCTTTAAGAGCTGTAACACGGACGGCGAAGGTCCGTGGTTTCATTCTTGAAGTCAGCGAGACCAAGAACCCACCAGAAGGAACCAACTCTGGACACATTATTACTTGAAAATTCCCCTAACTATGCCTGTCAATTAAATTGAACTATAAGCAGAAAATATTTATTCTGTGAAAGAAATGGAAAAAGAGAAAGATTGACCCTCAGTGTGTAAATGGATACAAAATTTGCTGCTAGGTGTTCTGAGAAGGACCAAACAGAAATACCATGCCTTGAAGGCTCACCATGGTTACAGGATATTTTTTGCTAGAGTACTACTAGTGGGAATAACAAGAAAAGTGGCTGGGCACGGTGGCTCATGCCTGAAATCCCAGCACTTTGGGAGGCCGAGGCAGGCAGATCACCTGAAGTCAGTCGTTTGAGACCAGCCTGGCCAACATGCTAAAACCCCGTCTCTACTAAAAATGCAAAAATTAGGTGGATGTGGTGGCACGCCCCTGTAATCCCAGCTACTCGGGAGGCTGAAGTGGGAGAACTGCTTGAACCTGGGAGGTGGAGGCTGTAGTGAGATGAGATGGTGCCACTGCACTCCAGCCTGGGTGACAGAGTGAGGCTCTGTCTCAAACACACACACACACACACACACACACACACACACACACGAAAAGAGGTTGAAGAATTAGGTCAGATAGACCATCTTAGGCTTGAGGGTTAAAAGAGTGGAAATTACCTACGTCATTCTTAAAGTATCTCCTTAATCACATCTGCTAGGATGGGTACATTAAAAACAAACAAACAAAAAAACACATAGAAAAAAAAGAAGAGGATGTAGAGAAATGTGGACTCTTATGCATTGTTGGTGGGAATGTAAAATGGTGCAGCCACTATGGAAAACAACATGGCAGTAAATATTAAAAACAGAATGACTTAGATGATTCATTAATTCCACTTCTGTGTATGTACCCCCAAAGAATTAAGTCGGGTCTTGGAGAGATATTTAGACACCCATGTTCATAGAAACATTATTCAAAATAGCCAATAGGTAGAAAAAACCCAAATGTTCATGAATAAACAAGATGTGGTATTATCCTTAAAAGGGAAGGAAATTCTGACACATGCTACAACATGAATAAAGAATAAACCTTGAGGACATTATGCTAAATGAATGGGCCAGTCACAAAAAGACAAATCTGGTATGATTCCACTTTTATGTGGTATCCAGAATAGGTAAATTTGTAGACACAGAAAACAGAAACCATGGTTGCCATGGACTAGGAGGCAGGAGGCAATGGGGGCCTTAAATGGGTAAAAAGTTTCAGTTTTGCAAGATAAAGAGTTGTGGAGATTGTTTGCATAACAATGTGAATATACTTAACACTACTGAACTGTACACTTAAAAATGGTTGGCCTGGCGTGGTGGCTCACACGTGTAATCCCAGCACTTTGGGAGGTCGAGGTGGACGGATCATTTGAGGTCAGGAGTTCGGGACCAGCCTGGTCAACATGGTGAAACCTTGTCTCTACTGAAAATACAAAAATTAGCCAGGCATGGTGGTGCGCCTATAATCCCAGCTACTCGGGGGGCTGAGGTGGAAGAATTGCTTGAACCTGGAAGGTGAAGGCTGCGGTGAGCTGAGATTGTGCCACTGCACTAAAGCCTAGGCAACAGAGAGAGACCCCGTCTCACAAAAAAAAAAAAAAAAAGGGTCCAGATGAGGCCAGGCACGGTGGCTCATGCCTGTAATCCCAGCACTTTAGGAGGCTGAAGCAGGTGGATCACTTGAGTCTAGGAGTTCCAGACCAGCCTAAGTAACATGGTGAAACCCCATCTCTAAAAAAAATACAAAAAAATAGCTGGGCATGATGGTGCATGTCTGTAGTTCCAGCTATTTGGGAGGCTAAGGAGGGAGGATGGATTAACTCCAGGAGGTCGAGGTTACAGTGAGTCGACAAAATGCCACTGTACTCCAGCCTGGGTGAAAAATTATGTATATTTTACCACAATTAAAAAACATGTCTCCTTAAGAATTGTTCTGAGAATAATAAGAAAAATAACTATAATTTATTGAGTGGTAACTGCATGCTTGAATATAACCTGATTTGGACTTCACAACATCTTAAAAGGTAAAGTTTAGTCCATCATCATGTGGACATTATGGCCTCAGAACAGTGAGGCTTTGAGAGCTCAAACACCTTTTTCAAGCCATGTGTCTAGCAGTTGGAGGAACTAAGATTCAAATCCAGTTCTCTAGATTGCAAAAACGCTAGACTGCCTCAGGGAAATACAAAAAGTAGTAATTTTTGAGGAAAAAAATGTAATCAATGCTGGATTTGAAGTCAAAATCCAGTATTGGTATGAACCCAACTCTGCCACTTATAAACATGTTTCATAGTAAATTACATAACCTCTGAGAGTCTCAGGTTTTTTTATTTGCAAATTGGAAATAGTAGTACTATCTGACTCATATGCTTAGTTTGATAAATAAGACAATGCATATGAATGTCTAATGTGCTACACAATTAGAAAACAACATTCTTACTATTATCGTCTGTAACTCTCACATGTTCCAGCATACTGGTAGACCTATTTATTGTAATCAACGATATTCCAAATATTCTAAAAATAACGGAGGAACTATAAGTACACAAAAGATAACCTAAATGCAGAAAATTCAAGGTAAAAACGTTTGGCCAACCAATACAGTAGATGAAAAATTTTTTTTTGTCCAAGCTAAGTCTGAGATTACAACATTCTTCCCCATTAACTCTAGGGTCTGGTAAAATCAGCATACATAAGCAATAGTTAAGTTGAAAACAGAATGCCATGGAGAAAGGGAAATTTACATTCCAGAATGCACTTTACTGTGTCAGGTAAGTTTCCACATCCTCTAATTACCATTGTCCAAGTACTGAACCTAAAAGAAAGTATTACCTTCTCATGACAAGTATGTTAAACATCACTAAAGAAAAGAGCAAAACTGCAGGAAATGAATTGAAATTACATCACAGAAATAATAGAATTTAAATTAAGATATACCATTATGCTTCTATTTTTCAAAATAAATTATCTATTAATCCACTCATCAACAGAAGAATATTTATATGCAACTAGAGATTAATTTGAGAGGTATTCAGCATTTCCCTAGGTGATGTCGTTGTCTGTTAGCAAACACAGTCACCTTTGCTCATCCAGGCTTTATCTCTTTGAGAAATGGAAGTTCTGGCCTTTGTTTTTCTCATATTGTTCTGAATCCAGTCCTATGTATTTTCTTCCCTTCTTTGGTACCTGTGTTATAAGAGGATAAAATATGTTCACATGCCTATATCTAGGCTTTCTGAAGTTTTGACCCATATGCTGCTTGTTCTCCTGTTTTGGCTGAATCCCCTCTCCCATGACATTCTGTTTTGGTCACTGTATGCTTCATAGTTAGAGATGCAATGAACTGGAAAAAAGAATTTGAATGATCCCACTTCAGACTGTATAGTCTTTTAGCCACTGTGTCTGTGAAAAAGGCATATGGCACCATAATGGCTGATTAGAAATTACTTTGAATTATTCAATAGTTGAAGCAAACAATATTGTATTGATGAGTTTTGAATAGGTCTTCAAAACATCCTGAAGTCACTTATATTCTCTTTTTTTTTTTTTTTTTTTTTTTTGAGACAGAGTCTTGCACTACTGTCGCCCAGGCTGGAGTGCAGTGGTGTGTGATCTCGGCTCACTGCAAGCTCCGCCTCCTGGGTTCAGGCCATTCTTCTGCCTCAGCCTCCCAAGTAGCTGGGACTACAGGTGCCCACCACCATTCCCAGCTAATGTTTTGTATTTTTAGTACAGACGGGGTTTCACCTTGTTAGCCAGGATGGTCTCGATCTCCTGACCTTGTGATCTGCCTGCCTTGGCCTCCCAAAGTGCTGGGATTACAGGCGTGAGGTGCTGCACCCTGCCATCACTTATATTCTTACCTGTTCTATTTTAGTCCATTCAGGCTACTATAACAAAATACCACATATCAGGTATCTTATAAGCAACCGAAATTTATTTCTCCAGTTCTGGAGGCTGGGAAGTCCAACACCACAGCAGTGGCAGATTGAGTCTGCTGAAGGCTGCTCTCTGATTCATAGACAGCGATCTTGTTGCTGTATCCTCAAATGGCAGGATGAGTGAGGGATCTCTCTGGGGCCTCTTTTATAAGGGCACTAAATCCAATCATGAGGGCTCCACCCTCATGATTTAATCACCTTGCAAAGACCCTACCTCCTAATACCTTCACATTGAAGATTAAGTTTCAACATATGAATTTTGGGGGGACACAGTCAGTCTATAGCACCTTCCAAACAGATGTAAATAAGAAACGATAATGTTGGCCGGGCATGGTAGCTCACGCCTGTAATCCCAGCACTTTGGGAGGCCAAAGCAGGCAGCCATGAGGTCAGGAGTTTGAGACCAGCCTGGCCAACATAGTGAAACTCTGTCTCTACTAAAAATACAAAAAATTAGCTGAATGTGGTGGTGGGTGCCTGTAATCCCAGCTACTTGGGAGGCTGAGGCAGAAGAATCATTTGAACCTGGGAGGCAGAGGTTGCAGTGAGCCGAGATTGTGCCACTGCACTCCAGCCCGGGTGACAGTGCAAGACTCCATCTCAAACAACAAAAACAACAACAAAAAACCATAATGTCAAATATCTTTCACAACTGAAGGTCAGCGTTCCATCTTGGGGAACTGGTTCTCCAAGAAACTGGTTTCTTTCCAAGCTGGAGAACTTTTTTGGGTCCACAACCTCATCTTTGTATTCCTAGAACTAAGCACAGTGCCTGATGTATTTGTTGAATATTTGTTGGGAAATGAATGAATATATCAGGCCAAGAAATGACAAAGTGATAACTGTTTGATAACATGAAAAATAAGTTTTTTCTTACTGAGATATAAAATATTTATGTGGTGCAGAAAGACATAATATCCCTTGGGTAGGGGAGAAATGAGAGGTCGAGAGAGTTATACAATAGGTCTGTTGTTCAAAAGCTCTTCTTCTCCACACAGGGGACCCATTAAAAATTGCAAAACAGTAGGGAGGCTCCTCAAAAAGCTAAAAAGCAGAACTGTCACATGATCCAGCAATCCCACTGCTGGATATACAAAAAGGAAATCAGTATATTGAAATGTGTGTTCCCATGTTTATTGTTTCACTATTCACGACAGCTGAGATATGGAATCAATAGATATCCATCAACAGATTAATGGATACAGACAATGTATATATACACAATGGAATATCATTCAGCCATAAAAAGAATGAAATCCTGTTATTTGCAGCAACCTGGCTGGATAAAACCAGAGGTCATTGTGTTAAGTGAAATAAATCAAGCACAGAAAGACAAATATCTCATGTTTTCACTCATACGTGGGAGCTAAAAAAATGGATCTCTTGGAGGTAGAGTAGAATGATGATTACCAGAGGCTGGGATGGGATAGGGTAGGAAGAACTGACAAGTTGGTTAAGGGGTATAAAAGTACAGTTAGAAAGAAGGAATAACTTCTAGTATTTGATAGTATAGCAGGAAAATTATAGTTAACAATAATTTTATATTTCAAAATAGCTAGAAGATTTATAATGTTCCCAACACAAAGAAAAATGTTTGAGGTGATGGGTAGCCCAAATACCCTAACTTGATCATTACACACTGTATACATATATCAAAATATCACATGTACCCCCCAAATATGCACGGCTATTACATATCAATAAAAAATTTTAGGCCGGGTGCAGTGGCTCACGCCTGTAATTCCAGCACTTTGGGAGGCTGGGGTGGGCGGATCACCTGAGGTCAGGAGTTTGAGACAGGCCTGGCTAACATGGTGAAACCCCGCCTCTACTAAAAATACAAAAAATAGCTGGGCAGGGTGGCGTGCACCTGTGGTTTCAGCTGCTCACGAGGCTGAGGCAGGAGAATTGCTTGGACCTGGGAGGCGGAGGTTGCAGTAAGCCAAGATCATGCTACTGCACTCCAGCCTGGGCCACAAGAGCGAGACTCTGTCTCAGAGAAAACAAAAAAAAAACAAAAAAAAATTTAAGAAATTCCAGACTAGCATCTTTCTACTGTTTCTAGGGAGCAGATAAGGAAATTGCAATGACACCAGGTGGCTGGAAGATGGCAGGGAGCTTCATGTAGAGGGGCTGGAATGCCACTGAAACTTTGTATTTCTGTAGGCTTTGTATTTGTGGGAAGCAGAGGGCCATCTGTGTTGTTTATGGGACTATGAATACGCATTGGAACAATACTTGAGGGTCAAGTAAATATTACACTTTATTTTTTCCAATTAAACCTGAGTCAGAACTAGCTTTTGCTCCCACTGTTAGTTCTTGGTCTCTGGTGTTCCCTCCCCTTCCCTTGGGTAATTTGAGGACCAGTGGTTTTCTTTGACAGTTCCAACCAGATGTTTGCCAGGCTTCTAGCTCCTGAACAGGGTTGAGCCCTCACTGCTAAGATTTTTGTTTTGTTCTGTTTTGTTTCCTCCAGTGAGGAGAAATTCACATACATAAAATTAATCATTTCATATTAAACACTTCCCACTAAGTCCTCTGGCCCCATGGTGGCCCCACATTGCTGCTGTTAATCACTTTGCTGTCTGATATTGTTCCTCACTGTGAAAGTCAATCTTACTTGTTCCTCTTTCTGCCTAGAATGGTGGGACATTTTGAAGTGAAGTTCCTCACATTAATGCCACCTTCTTTACCTGAAGCTGGCCTCAGATGTATTCCCTTTGCTCAGCCTCCCAAGGTTGAAGCTACAGTGCCTGCCATTCAGAGAACCTAAGCCCTGTTCCCCTTGAGGTCCTGCCTCACAGCTGGATCCAACAACACTTGGAATCCAGAACCTGCATCTCTGTTCCCTAAGCCCATGGGGATCAACGGAGTAAGGTTCACCACTTTCCATTTCTTTTCACCTCACCCTCTACCCAAACCATCACCTTCATTCTATTCCTTTTTGACAGCTCATCAGGAAGAGTGCCAAGCCTTTAGGACCCTCCTCCCCTCCATAAAAGAAACCACTCTTTTTTGAGTGTTTGAACAGCCCATTGTTCCAACAATAAGTCACAATCTTTCCTCCTGAGTTAATCCATCCTCATCCCATGAAAAGGACAGACATGAAGACTTTTCATCATGTTAGAAACAAACACAGGCACATACAGCACAGAAGTCTCAACTGTTAATTCACTAGCCAAGCCTTCAACGAGATAATTTGCTTTACTAGATTTATGTAAAGGTTTCAGATCATTTCTTGAGAGCTTTTGATAGGGACAGTAAATTGAGAATACAGGTGTTAAAGTGGGATAATGGAAGCTTCATTAGGGGAAAGGGTACACAGTGGGTGACTTCGGCTTGCCAAGTAGTAGGTACGGAGTGAGTGCAGGTCCATGCACATGGAAAGCTGGCATTCTGTTAAATACCTGAGGCAAAAAATGCAGAATGCAGCACTCAGCATCTTATCTACGTTCCATAAACACAAAAAGAATAAGATCACATGGAAAGGCAAAAGGAGCCACAGTATTATTCCAGAATGCTATGCCAAGCCTCTCTTTTACATTTCTGATTAGAAGGCTACAAGAAACCAAGAATTTAAATAAAGTGTTCCATTTCTTATTTCACAGATGGCATCTCACATTACATCTTCTAATTCACCTTGAATTTGCATTCTCCCACAGGAACCATCAGCTTGAATCTAGAGACTGACACCAATTTTTTAGTTGTAGGTACACTGAAACGACTGTGAAGTGTTTCCTTTATGCGGGACCATTTGGACAGTTTCAAGGAACCCTGGATTCATTCCACCATCAAAAATTACTTGTTTAATATAATGAGTCAAACTTAGTACTGTGCCAATTCATCATGTAGAAAAAAAATAAGATTTGGAGCTTTCAAGAGGCGCTTCATACAGCCATGAAGAAAATGTTCCCTTTGGAGAGGGTAGATTAGGAGGTACCTGGCAGGGCAGGTAACTTCTGAGTCTGTCTTGGGAACGTAGCCCAGCACAGACTTGTAGGCATTCTCTAAATTCAATGCTTGTTTGTTCAGGTGCCCTCTTTTACTGTATGCATCCCACCTGGCCTTAATTATATTTTCTAGTAGGTAAAAGAGCAACAAACCAGCCCTTTGTCTTCTCTCAGGAACCTCTGAATCCTATTCTTCCTCCATAGCATTCTTGTATGTTTATCCTTTGACAACATTTTTTTCAGTGTTAGAACATTCTGAATGAGGTTGAAGGTGGAGAAAGAATCCGCATGTTAAAGAATCTCTTGTGTACTTGGGTAAAAACCTAGAATATAATTAATGTACTCTAACACTTTTAATTTTTTAAGGATGTTTTTGTTCTTCATAACACAACATCTTTTATCTAAGCACTACATGATCAGGTGATAAGGTCTCAGTTTCATTTAAGTCATTTGACCACCTTGAATAGTGTATTTCTTTTGAACAGTTTCATTTATTATATGCTATATTATATATAACTGCATATATAGTTATATATATATTTTATACTTATTAGTCCATTTTCACACTGCTGATAAAGACATACCTGAGACTGGGAAGAAAAAGAGGTTTAATTGGACTTACATTTCCACGTGGCTGGGGAGGCCTCAGAACCATGGCAGGAGGCAAAAGGCACTTCTTACATGGCAGCAGCAAGAGAAAATGAGGAAGATGCAAAAGTGGAAACCCCTGATAAAACCATCAGATCTCGTGAGACTTACTCACTACCATGAGAACAGTATGGGGGAAACCGCCCCCATGATTCAAATTATCTCCGACCAGGTCCCTCCCACAACACTTGGGAATTATGGGAGTACAATTAAAGATGAGATTTTGGTGGGGACACAGAGCCAAACCATATCATTTTGCCCCTGGCCCCTCCAAATCTCATGTCCTCACATTTCAAAACCAATCATGGCTTCCCAACAGTCCCCCAAAGTCTTAACTCATTTCAGCATTAACCCAAAAGTCCACAGTCCAAATTCTCATCTGAGACAAGGCAAGTCCCTTCCACCTATGAGCCTGTAAAATCAAAAGCAAGCTATTTACTTTCTAGATACAATGGGGGTACAGGCATTGGGTAAATACAGCTGTTCCAAGCAGGAGAAATTGGCCAAAACAAAGGGGTTACAGGGCCCATGCAAGCCTGAAATCCAGTGGGGCAGTCAAAATCTAAAGCTCCAAAATGATCTCCTTTGACTCCATGTCTCACATCCAGGTCATGCTGATGCAAGAGGTAGGTTCTAATAGTCTTGGGCAGCTCTGCCCCTGTGGCTTTCCAGGGTATAGCCCCCCTCTTGGCTGCTTTCACGGGCTGGCACTGAGTGTCTGTGGCTTTTCCAGGTGCACAGGGCAAGCTATCAGTGGATCTACCATGCTGGGGGTCTGGCCCTGTTCTCATAGCTCCACTAGGCGGTGCCACAGTTGGGACTCTGTGTGGGGGCTCCAACCCCACATTTCCCTTCTGCACTGTCCTAGCACAGGTTCTCCAGGAGGGCCCCACTCCAGCAGCAAACTTTTGCCTGGGCATCCAGATGTTTCCATACATCTTCTGAAATCTAGGTGGAGGTTCCCAAACCTCAATTCTTGACTTCTGTGCACCCGGAGGTTCAACACCACATGGAAGCTGCCAAGGTTTGGGGCTTGCACTCTCTGAAACCATGGGCCGAGCTGTACCTTGGCACCTTTTAGCAATGGCAGGAGCTGCTGGGACACAAGGCACCAAGTCCCTAGGCTGCACACAGCATGGGGACCCTGGGCCCAGCCCACGAAACCATTTTTTCCTCCTAGGCTTCCAGGTCTGTGATTGGAGGGGCTGCTGTGAAGACCTCTGGCATGCCCTGTGGACATTTTCCCCGTTGTCTTGGGGATTAACATGGCTCCTTGTTACTCATGCAAATTCCTGCAGCCAGCTTGAATTTCTCCTCAAAAAATAGGTATTTCTTTTCTTTTCTTTTTTTGAGACAGAGTTTGGCTCTGTTGCCCAGGCTGCACTGCAGTGGCACACTCTGGGCTCACTGCAACCTCCCACCTCCTGGGTTCAAGCGATTCTCCTGCCTCAGCCTCCCGAGTAGCTGGGACTATAGGCACCTGCCAGCACGCCAGGCTAATTTTTGTATTTTTCATAGAGATGGGGTTTTGCCATATTGCCCAGGCTTGTCTTGAACTCCTGGCCTCAGCTGATCCACCCACCTCGGCCTCTGAAAGTGTTGGGATTACAGGAGTGAGCCACCGCACCGGCTGGGTTTTTCTTTTCTACTGCATCATCAGGCTGCAAATTTTCTGAATTTTTGTGCTCTGTTTCCCTTTTAAAATAGAATGCTTTTAACAGCATCCAAGTCAACTCTTAAATGCTTTGCTGCCTAGAAATTTCTTCCGCCAGTACCCTAAATAATCCCTCTCAAGTTCAAAGTTCCACAAATCTCTAGGGCAGGGGCAAAATGCCACTAGTCTTTTGGCTAAAATGTAACAGGAGTCACCTTTGCTCCAATTCGCAACAAGTTTCTCATTTCCATCTGAGACCAACTCAGCCTGGACCTTATTGTTCATATCACTATCAGCATTTTTGTCAAAGCCATTCAACAAGTTTTTAGGAGGTTGCAAACTTTCCCACATTTTCCTGTCTTCTTCTGAGCCCTCCAAACTGTTGCAACCTCTGCCTGATACCCAGTTCCAAAATTGCTTGCACATTTTTGGGTATATTTTCAGCAACGCCCTACTTTATTGGTACCAATTTACTGTATTAGTTCGTTTTCATGCTGCTGATAAAGACATACCCGAGACTGGGAAGAAAAAGAGGTGTAATTGGACTTACATTTCCACATGGCTGGGGAGGCCTCAGAATTATGGTGGGAGTGAAAGGCACTTCCTACGTGGTGGTGGCAAGAGAGAATGAGAAAGATGCAAAAGCAGAAACCCCTGATAAAACCAACAGATCTCGTGAGACTTATTCACTACAATGAGAACAGTATGGGGGAAACCACCCCCATGATTCAAATTATCTCCTATTGGGTCCCTCCCACAACACGTGGGAATTATGGGAGTACAATTCAAGATGAGATTTGGGTGGGGACACAGAGCCAAACCATATCACTATATATATTATATATATAATAACTATATATTATACACATAGTTATGTATACTACCACAAAATTTCTTTTTATTTTCACTGGGGACAGGTGAAAGGACTTTCTTGTACATATTGAATAGTACGAATAAATGTTAGTATACCTGCTAATCTATAAGGTCTAAATTTTGATATATCTATGGGAACTTTAAAAATCCAGGAAAACTTCTTTTCTTTCTTAAAAACAAAGGCTAGCTTTGGATATCAGAAAACTAAATATGAATTCCTTTTTATACTTTGTATTTCTGTTGCAATAAACCTAACTGTCTAGAAACAAAAGCGCCCCTTGCAGAATAGGGAGAGATTGATCATAAGGAAATGCAAAAGAGAAAAGTACCTTAATAAAGACTATTCTTACTTTTTATACAGGATGCAGATTGCTCCATTCTACTCTTCTACTTCCACATTAATGGAGTATCTGCTAAATGCCAGGCACTGGGCTTTGTGCCAGGGACACAAGATGTGGTTTGTGTCCTCAATGAGTCATAGTCTAGACCTGTACTATCCAGTATGGTAGCCACTACGTCCCACGTGGCTATCGAGCATGTGAGATGTACTGTGTAAAACACACATCAGATTTCAAAGACTAAGTATAAACAAAGAATGTAAACCATCTCATTAATCATTTTTATATTGACAACATGTTAAAATAATAGCATACTGGACATATTGGGTTAAATATATTAAAATTAATATTTCCCATTTTATTGTGGCTATTAGAAAATTTAAAATTATATGTGTGGTTCACATTATGTTCCTAATGGACAATGCTAGTCTGGGGATGAAAGACACATAAATAATGTGGTAAGGACAGTGACAGAGGTAGCTGTCATGGGAGCAGGAAGGGATTCCCATCTCAAACTATATAGGGAAGGGATGCGGGTGGGCGGTTGCTGGTATTAATTAACACTTTCTGGAAGGGTGACACATGAGCTTAGTCTGGAAGAATAACTAGGAGCTAGGTGAAGGGACTGGGACAAGGAAGGCATTGCAGATAGAGCAACGTGTTGTATCTGTCACTCAGTATTTGGCATGTAACAAGTATGCAATATATGGAAGCTTTTACAGACACTGACAGGAGACACAGCATGGAGGATGAAGGGAACTTAAGCAGCTCTGAACCAGCAGTGGGGGATTTGGGGTTTTATCCTGTAGGTGGTAGACAGATGAAAGTTTTAAGAAGGGGAGTAAGATTTTCGCATCAGAGAACTCTGCCTGGCAAATGATGGAGCAAGAGGGACAAGGCTGGAGGCAGGTAGATGAGTTAAGTGGCTGTTGCAAAAGATCAGGTGAGAAATGATGAGGGCCTGAACCAGGTCAGTAGCAGTGGGGATCCAAGGAGGGCAGAGCGAAGGAATATTAAGGTCTGTGCAAAGCCCAGCATCTGGAACAAAGCTTGCACTTATAAATATCCACTGAATGGAGGAGGGAAGGATTCAGAACTGAGGTCGGAGTACTAAATTCCTCACAATATTTTGTGTCTTTCTTCTCCATCACTGAATCTTATTTTTAAATTACAACAAACATGAGTTAGAGGGAATAAAAGCCTAGTATAAATAAGAGACAGTAAAGGAATACCCTGGGACTCTGAGTTCAAGTCCTCATGACCCCCACAAAATCACAAATGCGCACCCTAAAAAAACTACAAATGTGATCACGAAAATGCTGCTATTAGTCTTGGAGGAATTATAACAAAGGGAAGCAGTGGTAAATTCCAAAGAAAGGTAAAAGGCGTATCGTACAAACTGTACAACTATAACATGAATTTTATTCTTTGTTCACATTCCAGGGCAAATTATAAAACAAGTAGTTTTTAAGAACTTTGAAAGGAAATCAACAATCATTAGCAACCAATAGTTATTCTTTATATCAACCTCCTTTCATATCCTGGTAGAATTACCAGATTAAAAGACAAAAATAAAATGTAGTAAGGAATTTTATAAAAACCTTTTATTAAACTCCCATAATCTAGAAAAATATAGACTTCTTACTTAGAGGGATTCATAATCACATAAATGAGTGTCTATTATGTACCTTACACATAGACAGTTCTTGGCAAATATTTATCAAATGATTGAGTGAATGATTAACCATTACCAGTTTCCCCAGGCAGTTTGCTCCACATCCTATGTTCTAATAGCACTAAAGTTTATATATATATCACACATCACATTATAATTATTTTTATGTGTCTGTCACTCCCACTAGAACATCATAAAATTCTCCTGCCAGAGTCTTATTCATCATTTGTCCCCAGGGCCCAGCACTATGCCTAAAATAGCATGGTGCTCAATTAGCATTTGTGAATTGAATAGAAAGAAATAAACAGAACAGATACATTCAAAGCTAAGAAAGGTTGAGAATAAAGTACTAAACTCTCTTTATAAACATTAATATGGAAGAACTAACCCTCCAAAGGAAATATAACCTTGAGCTGGATGAACATAATAAAGAGTTCACCAGTCATTTTGGCAGTGCTCAGACCACATCTGGAGTGATCAGTGCCATATTTTAAGAGGGACCTTGAAAAATTGAGGCCCAAGATACTGAAAAGTATAAAAACAAGCTCCTAGAAAGAATGATTTTAAAACTGAGAAATATATCATTGAGAAATCTAGAAGAACCAATATGCGAAGTGCTGTTATCATGAAGAATACTCAACTTCATGTGCTTTCAGAGCAAATAACTTGGTAGATGGTATGGGTAGGTTAATTTGACTGCGGTATGAGAAAAAAATTCCAACAATCACAGTTGCTCACTTATAGAATAAACTGTTTGCAAAGAAGGGATCTCCTCGTCTTAAAAAATTTCCAGAAGAGGTCAAAGAAGCATTTAACAATTCACCAGAAGTATTGGGGCATCACAGCGGGCTTTCTTGGGATGGAAGAAAGAAGAGCTGAGGCCACCACCCAGTTTCCTTCAAATGCATGGCTTCCACAGCATTATTCCTTCTAATGCATGATTCTGTTATTGCCTTCAGTTTATATACTTCAAATTTCCATTACATGCACTGTGTACTCTACCTTAAAATTCTTTCTTACTTTTACTTTGACTAAGCTGTTTGGATCTACTTCATTCTATGCAGCGTTTAACTATCAATAGGAATGTTAGTTTTCAGTTACTCCTTTCACCAGTAGATGTTGGTTTGTTCAAATTTAAGTGCTCCCCTAGTTTTACAGTTAAATTATTGAGATAAAAAAGCTGTCCTCTTTTCAGAAAAACATGGCATTTAATTGCCATCCTTCATCATACCTCCATCTAAATTTCTTTTCCTGCTTTTCCTCTTCATGTCTAGCTACACTCTAAACAAATGTCACATCTTCAGAATTATCTTCATCAATTAAGCATTTAAATGTCCTTAGTGTAGCCTTTTAAGAACAGAAATATATATATGAGTAAACTAACTCAAAATATGATTGGCTAGATATTATATTTTTATCTGTAATTTTTGTTAGAAACTGACTACTAAGTACAATGTCTTAGACAGCAATTTTTTGTGTGGAATGATTTCCAAACATAGCTGACTTCCTCACATTTTCCTTATGATATCCATTTGAGCAAAGAGAAATAAATATAAATACCATTTCTGAAGAAACTAGACGGAGAACAGAAAAGTAAGCAACCATATTGCAGTGACTAACTGGAATACGAGGCAGAATCCAATTCAATAATATAGAAATAAATCAAGAGTTATAATGGGCTTGTGGTTTATTGGATAACAGTGGATTTAAAGGTCTGAAGGTTTGAGATCTTCTGTTTCAGAAACATAATAGAGCAAATAACTGCCTCCTGTATAGTTCCATGTCACCTTGCTGATCTCCACCAGAGCAGTGCTCAGACGTATATATTCCTAGGAACTGTGTTCTTGTCCACTTTGCAACCCCAAAGTGGACAAGAGCCCCGCCTCATGTAGGGCTTGGAACATTGGAGGTGCTTAACGATTGTTGAATGAATACATGAATAAATAAATGGACCTAGAAGCAGGTCAATGGTATGGTGCATGGTGGTAAGGACGAAACAAGAGCAATAGATGCCTTGATAGTTAAACTAGAACAGAGATGTTAAAAAGTTAATGTCGGCATTGAACTACTGCAAAGACCTGAAGAAAGGAATCTAGAGGAAATCAAATGGCTTTCAGGGAATAAGGAGCAGGTTACTCAATCCCTAGCCTAAGTCCATAAGGTGAAAGCAGTCTGTCTATAAAAAACAAGGAGGCACCGATATGTACCAGGCTTCCATAACATTTGGGCCAGTACTAAAGGAAACAAACTTAAAATTGGTTGTATTTGGAGAGGAACTTGATGAGTACATGCTCTTTAGAGATGGACAAGGACTTACGGTGTCATCTCATCTCACCTCCACAAACCTCCAGATGAGGAAAACTGGGCCACAGGGTCTGCGATTTGCCCTATGTCATAATGACATTTTGAGTCAGAACCATGATTAGAATCCAGATTTCCTGTTGCTTGGTTTGGATGCCCCTTCAATTCTTTACCCATCCTCCAAAAGAGAACCCCGATTACAACTCCTGCTTGATGAGGACCTTAGAGGCTCACCTTTCCCAAGGATCTCAGGATACACTTATACATCAAGGTTTCCTTAAATTTTCCAGAATTACCTGCCAGAATTATCTCACCAAACAGTCCTTTTAACAGACCCTTTGTTTTCCATCACACTCAGTTTTCCTAAGCCTATGTTTATCCCCAAAGCAATATAAAATGTATTTCAAAGTATTTTCTAATGGAGAAATAGAACTGTTCAGTACTACTTTTAGAATAAAATAGGTGTCTCAGTCATGGTTTTAAACTAAGTGCAAACCTCTGGGCTAGGAACTGGGAGCCAGCAGAGGCTCTGCTGGTGATTCTGGAGCTCTGTATGGGTAAATCCCACATCATGCAACTCCCAGCGGGAAGCTGCTAGGACAACCTTGTGACTGTGTATCTGTGTGCGGCTACAGGTGGTGGAGCTCAAGGAATGTGTTATCTCCCCAAATCTCATAACAACATATTTAATCAGGAAGAATTTGAAATTACTCAATTGTATTCCTCATTTTGGCTAAAAGCCACTGAATACTTCAAGTTTACTGGCCTTAAAACAAGTATGTGGACTGCAGGAAAGCATGAGGGACATTGGAAAACACAGGTGGAACATGGTCCAGGGGATGGAGTTCCAACCCAGAGTTTCCAAAAGACAAAATGACTCTGTGGGAATAGAATGTTTTGGGTGAAACTTAAGTGGGATTTCTAGTTTCACTCTTCCAGTAATCAGTCAGGATTCAACTATCTTGACCTACAAAGTAAATTACTTATAATTAAAAACTTAGAACTAATCTTGATTAAGGAGTGGATAAGGGCAAAAGAAGCATTGTCAAGAAAGAAACACAAAATGCCCACTACTAAGAAAAAAAAATGCAAACTTTTGAGGTAATTTGCTAAAACTTTCATGTTCACTTATTAAGCAAATAGTTTTACTCCATGATCATACGGGTCTTTTAAAGAACATATCTACCGTCACTTTGGAGAACTATTTTTTTTTTCAAAGAAGGAAATGAAAGGTTTTTTTTTGTTGTTTGCTTTTGTTTGTTTGTTTATTTGTTTGAGACAGAGTCTCACTCTGCCACCCAGGCTGGGGTGCAGTGGTGTGATCTGGGCTCACTGCAACCTCTGCCTCCCAAGTTCAAGCGATTCTCCTGCCTCAGCCTCCCAAGTAGCTGGGACAACAGGAGCATGCTACCACACCTGGCTAATTTTTGTATTTTTAGTAGAGATGGAGTTTCAATATGTTGGCCAGGCCGGTCTCAAACTCCTGTCCTCAGGTGATCTGCCTGCCTCGGCCTCCCAAAGTGCTGGGATTACAGACGTGAGCCACTGCGCATGACTGAAAGGTGTTTTTATAATAAAATTGCTATAAAATTTTATGTGGTATTATGCTAACATTTAGTTAATGCTATTGTAAAAACTTCTGTCAAGTACTAAACACTTGTCTCATGTTACTACAGTTCATCACAATCATTGAATCTTACAGTTAGAAGACAACTGAGGAAACTGAGGCCTGGGGGACTCATTATTCTAGATAGAGGCCCTGATGCACACTGACACAAGGCACAGTCTTACCAAAACATTAAAACCAGACTTTAAAATACATGAGGTAGTGGATATGTTAATTAGCTTGACTCAGTCATTTCACGATGTGTATGTGTGTGTGTATATATATATATTTTTTATATAAACCTACTGTTATACTCCATAAACATATGAAAGAAGTTTTATTTGTCAATTTAAAAATTAATTGAAAAAACCCCAAAGTATAAAAGGATTATTATAGGCAAATGTTTGGTTTATGAAAATGAAGTTAGAACCTCTGGTTTCTGCAGTGTTGTGGAATATGTAACATGAAAATCTTCCTGTTAAAATCACCCAGATACATGGGCTGAAATATGGGACACCATTTTTAACATGCATAGCTAAGTTTTTAGAAAAGGAGAAATTACAGGGTTCCAGAAACGACCCAAGAATTGAATACCAGTGAGCACATGAGGTGACACCATGGTGGCCCTGGAAGGAGAGGCTGGCAACAGTGGCTAGTCTTGGGAACCTGGGAGCTTCAGTTCCAGGCTGACTGGAGATAGGAAATAAGGCCTTGGGCTCATGGCAAGATATATTTTTGTCAATAAATATGTATGTGGTGGCCGGGCACTGTGGCTCACGCCTGTAATCACAGCACTTTGGGAGCCCAAGGTGGGCAGATCACGAGGTCAGGAGATCGAGACCATCCTGGCTAAAACGGTGAAACTCTATCTCTACTAAAAATACAAAAAAATTGGCTGGGTGTGGTGGTGGGCGCCTGTAGTCCCAGCTACTTGGAAGGCTGAAGCAGGAGAATGGCATGAACCCGGGAGGCGGAGTTTGCAGTGAGCCGAGATGGCGCCACTGCACTCCAGCCTGGGCAACAGAGGCGAGGCTCTGTCCAAAAAAAAAAAAAAAAAAAAAAAAATTATATATATATATATATATATATATAAAAGAAAACAAAAATAAAAATAAAAATTAAGTAAATAAATATATATGTGGTAAAAATATGAAGGGACATGAAAAAGTTCATGGAAAAATGGGATTAAAAGATGAAAATTTTAAAAATGCAAACTTTATTTCTCAATATAAGCTCTATCAAGGTCAAGACACTTTTGCAAGTGATGATTTCAGCCATTCAGTCAATCCCTAAAGAACTAAGGGTCCGGGGAATTTGACCATGTTAATGCAGTCTTCTTTACATTAGTAACTGCAGAAAAATGGGTGTTCTTTACAGATTTTTTTTAAGATTAGGAAAGAAAGAAACAAGTAAAAATCAGAAGGAGCCAAATCTGGACTGTAAGGTAAATGCCTAATGATTTTCTATAAAAACTCAAAAAATTGCCCTTGTTTGATGAGTGGAATGAGCAGGAGCATCGCCATGGTAGGAAAGGGCTCTCTAGTGAAGCTTTCCCAGGCACTTTTCTGCTAAAGTTTTGGCTAATGTTCTCAAAACACTTTCATAATTGACAGGTATTATTGTTCTTTGCCCCTCCAGAAAGTCAACAAGCAAAATGGCCTGAACATCCCAAAAAACTTGCCATGACCTCTGCTGTTGACTGGTCTGCTTTTGCTTTCACTGGACCACTTCCACCTTTTGGTAGCCATTGTTTCTTTTCTTTTTTTTTTTTTGAGACAGAGTCTCACTCTGTTGGCCAAGCTGGAGTACAGTGGCACGATCTCGGCTCACTGCAACCTCCGCCTCCCGAATTCAAGTGATTTTCGTGCCTTGGTCTCCCGAGTAGCTGGGATTACTGGCGTGAGCCAACAGGCCTAGCTAATTTTTTGTATTTTTAGTAGAGACAGGGTTTCACCATGTTGGCCAGGCTGGTCTGAAACTCCTGACCTCAAATGATGAACCCGCCTCAGCCTCCCAAAGTGCTGGGATTACAGGTGTGAGCCACCGCGCCTGGCCGGTAGCCACTGCTTTGTGTTTTGTGTTTAGAATCAACTGATAAAATTCATCCTCTTAAAATTCTTTGAAGAAATGCTTGAAGGTCTGGATGCCACTTGTTTAAAATTTCCATTGAAAGCTCTACTCTTGTCTGCAGCAGATCAGGGTGCGATGGTTTTGGCACCATCAAGTGGAAAGTTTGCTCAACTGTAATCTTTCAGTCAGAATTGTGTAAGCTGTGTAAGAGGAATCAATTGAAATGTCTATGGTGTTGGCTATTGTTTGTGCTGTGAATCATTGGTCGTATCCAATTAGGGCATGAATATGATTGTTTTTCTTCACAAATTGATGTGGATGGTCTGCTGTTGTAGGCTTTGTCTTTGATTTTGTCTTGTCTCTTCTTAAAACAAATTACCCATTTGTAAACTGTTGATTTGTTTGGAGGCATTATCCTCATAAACTTTTCATAAAGCATCAACGATTTAACCTTTCTTCCACTCAAGCTTCAGTATATATTTGATGTTTGTTCTTGCTTCATTTTAGCAGAATTCATGTTGGTCTGACAGGGGCTCTTTTCAAACTGATGCCTTATCCTTCTTAGTGTGTCAAAATCTGAAATCCATGCATAGTTTTTTTCATAATACGCATTTTCCATGTACTTTTTACAGCCCTCTTGTATAAAAAACACTTCATAGGAATAAAGTATACCAATGTCAGGAGACAATGGTTATTTCTTGGGAGGAGTAATGGGGAAAGGATGGGGATAGAAATTTAGCTGTATATGTAAGGTGAGGTTTACTTTCTTAAATATTAGCATTTTTCATTTTGAGGGCTGGTGTACAGCTATCTATTGTAATATTTTTTATTTTTGGAGTGCTTTATAATTTTTTTTAATTTAAAGAAAAAAACTAAAGCTAAAAAAAAATCACAAATAAGAGAAATTTATTTTATACGTTAAAGGGAAAGACATAGCCATTCTTGGGAGAATCAAGGAAGTTGGTACCCCGACCCAGTGATAAAGATCTTGGAGGTCTATGAGGGAATTGACAGGTTTTTAAAATTTTTTTTTTCTTTTTGAGACGGAGTCTCGCTCTGTCACCAGGCTGGAGTGCAGTGGCACAATCTCAGCTCACTGCAACCTCCACCTCCCGTGTTCAAGCGATTCCCCTGCCTCAGCCTCCCGAGTAGCTGGGAGTACAGGCACACGCCACCAAGCCTGGCTAATTTTTTGTATTTTTGTAAAGATGAAGTTTCAACATGTTGGCCAGGATGGTCTCGATTTCCTGACCTTGTGATCTGCCCACCTTGGCCTCCCAAAGTGCTGGGATTACAGGCGTGAACCACCGCGCCCGGCCAACAGGTTTTTTCTAATCAACGTTCAGGCTTTATAAAATCGAAGGTGCAGTTCAAATAATGGAGGAGTGGAAGATCAAAAAGAAATGCTCTACAGGAAGCTCAGCATTGAGGGAAATCCTTGAATATGAAATGACAATAGAGTAAGGAGGTGTCTTGAGCAGATCAGCATACAGTGAGCTGGGAGTGTTGTTGTTATTGTTGTTTTTTAGTCTTGGCTTTTCAAGAGTTCTCATCCAGCATATGGAGTATGTAACAGCATTTTACTGAGTCACATACACGCATGTGCATGCACATGCACAGACACACACGAACACACAGAGTCTAACTGGAGTACACTAGCTCTAAGGCAAGGGACAAATTAGGATTCTAGGATTCCTATCAAGCTGTAATTTCTATTTTATTCCAAGTTAGTCTTCTAAAAAGATTTCTAGGCAGTCCTTTGGAAGCCAAGTGAGAGTTTCAAAATAAATTTCACATGTTTTAAAAAATGGCAGGATCTACTAAAAGACAATACTTCAAAATCCCCATGTCACAAAATCTGTGTCTATTTATGTGTTCTATAATGATAATCTACCTAGGGGTACAAAAGAAACCAGTATGAAAAAAATGAGACTACCCAAAGAAGGAACTAAGGTGTCAACAAGTGGGAAATAACTCATCAGGTCTGTAAGGAATTCCAGAAAGCAATCAGAAATACTGGTTCTTTCCCTTTCTACTGTATTTCTAATGAGTTCCTGCCACACCTTATTCCTATTTTTCCTGCTGCTCTTTTGCTTTTGGGTAAGGTTATGCTTCCTGTGTACTTCTCTCCCCCATCTTCTTACCTATTTTATATCTCTTACTCAAGGCACTGTTTGGCCATAGGTGATCTCTGGATTTTCCCCCATGTGAGTACTTCTTACTGATCACCTTACACCTGAGCAATTATGTATAAAGCACCAGGCAAGGTAAATCACTCTGTCCTCATTTTACATGAGAAACTGAAGCTATGAGAGGTTAAATCACTTGTCTAAGGCCAGACAGTATGCAAATGATAGATACAAGCCCAAATATTTCTGATTCTAAAGTGTGTGCTCTCTACTATACTTATGCCTTAATTTAACAAATATTTAGTCAGCACCTACCATGTGCCAAGTACTGTGCTAAGTGCTTGACACACAGTGTTGAACATGAAAACAAAAATAGAAATGATCCCTACCCTCATCCAGGCAGCAGTCTGCTCTCTGAAATGTTTCAGAAAGCCTCAGTGTAAAATGGCTCTGGAGCCGCCTATGCCAGAAAGCAGACATCAGTGACACTAGCTGACGTTTTAATTCCTGAGATTTCCAGCGTAAAGTCCTCCAGAACCACCAAAACAATGTAGGCAAGGTTTTCACACTGGGGCTCCTCGCTCTCTTCCAAACAAACCTTTCATGATATCATGGTTCCTTTTTGACGATATCTGACTTTCATTTGTGACTATGATGGACACTAGTTTTCTCCAGATTTTTTCTGTATTATAATGTGAAATAAACTACGGGTTCTTCCTCAGACTGTACTCTGGGTTGTTGGATCTGGGGCATTTCCCCAAGGCAGATTACCCAGCTAATGAAGGTCAACTCAAGGACTCATCACAATCAGTCTTTATTTCTTCATACAGCACCTCTAGAAATTATAGAAATAGTGTTCAATGTCTGGGCTCTGGATTCTTTTATGGTTCAATAATTAGCATGGCTTTCATTCTGAAATTCCCTTATGAAAAGTGAAGGAAAAGTCACAAAAATTCCCCATACACACAAATATTTTCATCACAATATTGTTAGAGAGAAACAAATGTCCAATAGCAGGTACTTGGCTACAGATATCAACTGACATGGAATATTATCACACCATTAACTATTATGGTTATGGAGACAATGCAGTAATGCAAGTATGAATATAATATAGTGTTAATACAAATATTATATATACATATACAGGAAATAAGAATATACTTTAAATGTGAAAAAAATAATTGAAGAAAATGAACCAAAATATTTACAGAGTTGCATTAAGAGTTATGTGGTTTTTTTCTCTACTAGCACTAAGAGTATAGTAAAAGACAGATTTGTAGCTATTCCTTCAGTCTTCGTGATTTCAACACATTTTTATAATAAGCAGCCACATAACTTCAAGTGTAGCCTGACTGTAAAGGGCCCAACAAATCAAAGGTTGAAATCTGCCTGCATAGTGCTGTCTTGGTCATTTTAACTCTCTTTGCCTCCATTTTCTTATCCACAGAACAAAGAAAATAAAGATATCTATCTCAAAGGTTTATTTGAAGGATTAGATGAGTGAATATTACTAAGAAGCCAACCACCGTGCCTGGCACACGGAAAGAAGTTGGTGAGAGTTAGCTGTTACTCATGTATACACATGGCAGTATGCCATTTACAGATCAGGATGCAATCATTCATTCATCTGTCCGTGTATTCATTTAACACATGCTCACTGAGTCCTGCCTAGGTGCCAGACAATATTCTAGGTGTTCTTAATAACAAGGCAAATTAGATGGTACTTATCCTCAAGGACCTCACGGTCTAATGAGGGACACAGGGAAATGACTAGAACGAAGATTAGAATGAACCTTAGAACCAAGGTTGGCAGAGGATGCTAGGGAGTACTTTGAAGGAGACTCAACTCAGCTTGGATCCCAAGGCATCTTCCCAGAAGGGCTCACACCTAAGCCATGTTCGGAAAGAGTCTTGGAGTTAATTAGGACAAGGAAAGCATTGGTGGAACAGGGAAGGAGGAAGGACTGCACCGAGTGGGGAAAGGCACCCAAAGGTGGTGAAGCACATGAGTCTGGGAAGTCAGCGATCACCTAGATGGCACCTGTGTCAATTACATCAGGACTTCATCAGCAATCTTATCATCTGAGCCAGGCCTTTTATGAGATGAGGCTTTACAAGGCAAAATTATTATCTGTGTCTGTGCATGTCCATGTGTCATCTCTTAGAAATGCAGTCCTATGCTGTTCTCGAGTCAAACCTCTGAATAATACAATATCACATGTTAAAATAGATTGAGGCATCACCCAGTGAACAGCTGTGTCTTCTAGCTATCAGGACTTTGCCAAACAAAAATATCTCCATGTGAGTAAGAATGAATTATAATAAGAATTCCATTCATATTTTGTCATTTTTATTGTACCAAAAAATATGTCTTTGTTACTTTCTCTATAGGAGGTGACAATTTGCTGACATATTTGGCTAGTTCACAAGATAAGAAATAAGACTCAGGATATGTATCACAGCAAAAGGATGAGGAGAAAAAAACTAGATGATTCTACTTGAAATTTTTATAGCTTCTGTTCTTCTTGAAAATAATTCAAAACGTATAACAAATCAAATACACCACTGTGGAAAATTCCATTTTTTGGTGGTGTGGGAGGGTGGGGTGTGACATAGAGGAAAGAGCCCAGGGTATGCTTGTACTAACTGCTCACATCACTCCCTGGCTGGAGGCCTGAATTATCCCAAATTCTGAGCTTTCACATTTTATAAACCAATAGATTTTTATCCTATCAGAATGGAATATCTGCATACATAATTACCATCTTTTAAAATTTGATGCATAGATCATAACTGTTGCATTATTTATTAAGAGTTAAATTATCCTGATTATTCTAAAAATAATGTTACTAGAATAGGTTTTAAAATTGCTCGTTTCATTCTTTAAAACCTACATTATGATTTGTTAAGTTAGATAAACAGTCCATATGAAACAGCAGTTGCACGAAAACTTACATTCCCTGGTATTGATAGCAGTGTGAATCTTAGCCTATGCAAGCATAATTTTATAAAACGGTCAGTGCCTTAATGGGGAAAAGGGGGCTATTTGAAATTCCTTTTTCAATTTTCCTTTCATAAACTCTACATACAACATTTAAACTGTCGTCATGAATGCACATATATATTTACATGGCTGTAAATCTGTCAAATTAGAGCCATTTGGAGAAGATTCTCACAGAATTCTTAAAAGGTCTCAGAGTTGATAACAAAACATTGGCTCGAGAGCTAGGAGACTGAAATTATTTTTATCACTTTACCCCAAATTTATTGAATAGCCTGGAGCCAACCAGAGTGCAAAAAGTGACCTTGCACACTGCCCAATTTAAGGGGAATGTTCTGGGAATCAGATAATAATTTTAAGATGCTTGGGACAGCTGGTTTGAGAGAGATAAACAAAAATGCAAACAGCTCCTTATATAGAACCTGTCTAATGTGTATTATTACTGAAGCACAGGAGTTAAAAAAAAACCCAAAGATTTAAAAGATTGTTTTGTGCTTTCCCTATTCTTCATTTCAGTGAGTAGCATGATCATCCAATAAACTGCATAATCTAGATACGTTGGTCAGAGGTAGATATATTTAAAAAAAGAAATTAGCATTCATTAGTTACCTACTATCTACTAGGCACTTAAATGTGTTATCCTTTTAGCCTTCACAATCATCCTATTTTATAGATGATGAAACTGAAGTTCACAAAGGCTAAGTAACTTATCTAAAATCACAGAGTTAATGGAACCTATTCGTCTATTTCTCTATTCCATATCTCTTCCATCTTCACATCCCTGGCCAATGCTTCCAATAGACTATTGAATCTTTGAATTGCACCTTCTGAGTATTTCTTGAGTATGTACCACTGTCTTAGTTTAAGCCTTTACCATTTCTCGCCTAATCTAATACGTGAGGAGTTTCTAATGGTTTCTTTGGTTCTGAAGTTTATTATTCTTTTTGTACAAGAGTATTTAGTCTTAAGAGTTATTTTATTCTAAACACAAAACTGTTTATGTCATTCTCATTACATATCTTTCTTTATCCCTGATTTATGAGTTACTTATGAGCAAGGGTAATATCAGCAAGATAGCAGACTAGAAGCTATAGGCCCTCATTTCCCTATAGAAACACTATATAAAGAGAAACCCAGGGACCAACGTAGCCTTGTAGGAACTCTAGAAACCAGTTAAGAAGCTGCAGCAACCAAGTGAGTACCTAATTCAAAACAAAAAACAAAAGAACACCAAACTTTTGAGTCCCATTGTTTTGACAACAGGACGTTTTGTCACCTTACTCCCCAACATAGCACGGTATACCACCCAGTCCCACTTCCTCTCTCAGGGAAGAAGAAAAAGAGTGGAACTTGCTTGCAATCTTATGGCTTGTCTGGCAGCTGTCCAAGGGACTGGTTTCTGTTTGACCTGACTAGGAGCACTGAAGGGAATAGTAGCATAACTTAAATATCAATCGAAGGCTGCTGAAAGTAGTGGCAGGAGTACTGGGTTTTGAGCTGCAAGGAGATTGCACCTGTGGGCAAAATATTATGGGCAGAGGAATACAATATAACATCTAAGGCCCTGAGAAGAAGCAGAGTGAGACTCTTAAAGAAATTAAGACATTTAAAGCATCTGTGTATAGAGGGAAATTGGAGGGGAAAGCACATGTGCCGGCCCTTGGAAGAGACATTTCCAGAAAAAATCTGAAAGGACCTTGAGATATCATGAGAGGCTGATTATTGGAGGTCGTCCCTTGCATAGAGCCAGTCTGCAAAGACTGGGAGAGGAGGCTGTTCTTTCAAATGCCCAATTTTCAACAAAAGGTCACAAGGCATACAAAAAAGAGGGAAACATGGTCCACTCAAAGGAACAAACTAAATCTCAAGAAACTGACTCTAAAGGAAACACAGGCCTTGGATTTAACAAAAACTTTAAAACAACTGTCTTAAATATGCTCAATGAGCTAAAGAAGAACACAGACAAGCAACTAAATAAAATCAAGAAAATGATGTGTGAACAAAATGAGACCATCAACAAAGTTTTTAAAAGAACCAAACAAAAATTGTACAGTTGAAAAACACAACAACTGAGATGAAAAACTTGGTAGAGGCTGGGTGCAGTGGCTCATGCCTGTAATCCCAGCACTTTGGGAGGCTGAGGCAGGTGGATCACAAGGTCATGAGTTTGAGACCAGTGTGGCCAACATGGTGAAATCCCATCTCTACTAAAGATACAAAAAAAAAAAAATTAGCCAGGCGTGGTGGCGCATGCCTGTAATCCCAGCTACTTGGGAGGCTGAGGCAGGAGAATCACTTGAACCTGGGAGGTGGAGGTTGCAGTGAGCCAAGATCGCGCCATTGCATTCTAGCCTGGGTGACAGGGAAAGACTACGTCTCAAAAAAAAAAAAAAAGGAAAAATTATTGCTAGAGGGGTTCAACGGCAGGTTTGAACATGCAGAAGAATGAGTAAACCTGATGATAGGTTATTTGAAATTATTATCTGATTAAGAAAAGAAAAAGGAGTGAAGAAAAATAAACAGAAACAAAGGAATTTATGGGACACCATCAAGTGGACTAATATAGGCATTATGAGAGTTCCAGAAGGAGAACAGATACAGAAAAAGACAGAGAGCTTATTTGATGAAATAACAACTGTAATCCCCGTGGTGACCACTAGGAAAATAGAATATACAATAAGAAACTGAGAAGGCAATCAAAACATGTCACTACAAAAAAAATCAAGTAAACACAAAAGAAGAAAGGCAAAAGGAAATGAGGGACAAATAGCTATAAGGTTTACAAAACACAAATAACAAAATGGCAATAACAAGTCTTTATCAGCAATTGCTTTAATTTTAAATAAATTAAACTCCCTAATTAAGAGACATAGATTAGCATAATGGATTTATAAAAAACTGAATCCAACTATATGCTGAGACTCATCTTAGATCTAGGAGGGACACACAGGTTGAATGTGAAAGAATGAGAATAGCTGCTCTCTGCAAATAGCTTCAAAAAGAGAGCAGTGGTGGCTATATTAATACTAGACAAAAAAAGACTTTAAATCAAAAAGTGTTATAAGAGACAAAAAAGGACATCCCAAAATATAAAAGGATCAATCCACACCACCCCCCCCCAAAAATATAAACATATATGTACCAAACAACAGAGCTCCAAAAAATATGAAGCAAACACTGATGGAACTGAAGGAAAAAACAGTTAGCTCTATAACAATAGTAGGAGACTTCAATACTTATGAGCCAGATCTAGTGCTTGGCAGGTAATAGGTACTCAAAAAGTGTTTGCAGAATGAATAAATGATTTATTGCATGATTCTATGAATTACAGTCATGAGGAGAAAAATGTGGAGCAAAGATCAGAACAATAAAAATTACAAGTATTACTAACACAAAAATGAAGATTAGATAAGGAAAGATGATCTTAGTCGATGATGGAAAGGTCAAAATTAGTATTCAGGGACTCCTTGGAAGAAGTATTCATTTTTAAATATATTTAGAGAGATAAATAAAACATCACACTTAAAAATAGCATCCATGGGCTGGGCATAGCGGTTTATGCCTATAATTCTAGCACTTTGTGGAACCAAGGTGGGAGGATCACCTGAAGCCAAGGAGTCAAGACCAGCCCAGGCAACATAGTGAGACCCCATCTCTACAAAAAAAAAAAAAAAAAAACAAAAAACCAGCGTGGTAGTGCACAGCTGTAGTCCCAGCTACTCAGGAGGCTGAGGTGGGTGGATCACTTGAGCCCAGGAGCTTGTGGCTGCAGTAAGCTACAATTGTGCCACTATACCCTAGCCTAGGTGACAGAGTGAGACCCTGTCTCTAAAAAAAAGAAAAAGAAAAATTGTGCACATGGCTTATATGTTTCTGGGTATTATCCCTATTGTATCTACACATTGATATATAATACTAATAATTTAAATGTGAAAGTAACATAGGCATAAATAATTGTAATGGGAAGCACAGTAGTTGCTGTTAGGTGTTGAAGGCTACCTAACTCCAAAGATTTAGTGTAAGCAGAGCCTTCAGGTGCTCCTGCAGAAAAACCTAACTGGGCTTCACTTCTTTGAATGACTGTTTAACCTCATACAAGTGAAAATGGCTTCAGATAGAACTTTTCCAGTTCACTGCAGTCACCCTTGGAAACTGCAGCACGCATAAACAAAACTTCGGAGACTGGGAATTCCCCGATAAGAAAGGAAGTCAAAGTCAGTAAAATTAAAAGGGTTTGTATAGCATTTTCATGGGGCCTTTACTACTTCACTTTTGGCAGATACACCTGGGTGTCTGGAAGAAGCTATTAATGAAAACAAATAACGATTAAATCCTTCTGTGGGCTGATTAGTGTTGTTGTAACAACAACAAATATTGTTTTGCATGAGCAAAAATGGTAACTCCAAATGTGGCCAGACATAAGGAAATTGTGGCAAAAGTCACAAGAGAGGTCAGGAGAGAAAGTGTGAGTGGACGAAGATGAAGGCACTCCCCATGTCAGAAAACAAAGCATCAGTCTGTTCACACTATCTTTACACAAAAATATCTAGTATTTGATAGCATGACAGTGTGACTACAGTCAATAGTAATTTAATTGTGTGTTTAAAAATAACTAAAAGAGTATAACTGGATTGTTTATAACACAAAGGATAAATGTTTGAGGTGAAAGATACCTCGTTTACTCTGATGTGATTATTACACATTGTATGTCCATATCAAAACATCTCATATACCCCATAAATATAAACATATACTATGTACCCACAAAAATTAAAATTTTTTTAAAAAGAAACTTTTCCCCTATCGTAGTGTCCACAATCACAATGGATCTTCACGTCTTTATCTCATTTCTTGTTCTCTGGTAAACAGAAAGATTCCTGTTTAATTGATAAAGAACCCAAGGGTCACAGTTCACACAATTAGTAGACTTTTGTTCTCCAGATCCAAGAGATTTTGTTCTTTTCTATCATTACATTTTGTTTTTCTTTTAAAATTTACATAATTAAATAGCTAGGTTATTCTATATGTATATGCTTTGGAGTTCTCATATGTTGCCACGACTCTTTTTCTATATAATGAATATTGGGTAAATTCCCCTTAAAGAAATAAATCACAAAACAGATTAAACATTTAAGTAGGAGCACTTTTTTTTTACATTCCCCAGTAAAAATTAAAAGTAAACTAATTTATTTCTTCTAAGTAAATAAGCACAAATATTACAACTGGAAATAGGCAATAACACTAAAACTCTGGGGCTGGAAACATTTGCAATTAGCCCAGGAGGATTTCTTTACAGATAACCAAACTGACCAGAGAGGTCAGGTCATGTCATTAGTTATAGAGCCTTGATGATGAAGCCCAGGTCCTAGAGTATTTTCAAAAACAGTGACTACTTCATCTTTAGAAAAAAATACAGCTCACTCTGCAAGCAATCTATCTCTAAAAAGGAACATATTTTTAAATAAGAAAAAGAAAAAGTAATGTTTGATATCCATAGCTAATTATCTTTATTCTAGTCACCCAGAGCACAACCAAGCCTTCAGAACATGGCATCATCCCACCTGGGATTAAAAGTGGCACCACACCCCAAATGATTAATGTACAAATACATATTTGATTACGAACATGACAAGTCAGGAAGGCTAGACAAGCCAGGAATAGGTATGGGAGCAACTGCTATTAAATATTTAAACAGCACTGATGTACAATAAGTACAATATGCCAAACATGTAAAGTCTTTGGCCTAAGGAGTTTGCTGTCAGCTGTAAAGCTGGTTATTCCAGAGATATCTGTTATGTTGCTTCATTTGGTAAACAATCCATTCCATACATCAAAAAGCCATCGTTCAATAAGCTTTCTTAGGGTTAAGAATTTACACCCAATTATTTAATGCAAAATTTGTATATACTTGTCACCATATTAATAATTTTAGGAAATTCACTTTTATTTTATGACAAGTTTAAGTTTATCTCCCTTGTTGAGTCTCTTTTCATCCTTTGTATTTTATTCTTCTATATTGTTGCACAAAACACAATTTTGCAACTATGGCATACATAATGACACAAGCAAAACTAAAGTGAATTAGAAAGTTTTGATTTTGTAAATCTGTGTTAGACAAGAGAAACTGTCATATAATCATAGCCAACAATATAAGCAGAAGCAAGATAAATTGGTAAATAATACTGACTCAAAAACATTATGCAACTTGATTGGCGCATGAAAAGCCTACATCATCTTTATCCAAAATATAGTAAGGAAAAGAGAAGTGAAAACAGTGATGCTTCCTTTGATGGAAAATGATTTTATTTAGCTCAGGTGAGGTACACAGGATATTGTATATTTCTCACTTACATAAATCTGTGTAGGACTCAAAGTAGTTAATAAGACAACAGGGATATCTTAAAGCAAAAGTAAAATAGCAAGAATCCAAGTGATAAGGGCTTGGAGAGAAGAGAGAAAAATAATATAAAATTAATACTAAGGAAGACTATTGTTTCTTAGAAAATGATTTAGTTCTAAGCATGTTTCCAATGGCTAAGACAGAGCAGGCAGTTCAGACAGATAGGCTAAATATTTACTCATTCATTCATTCATTCATTCTTCATTTATGTGATACAGTTTTCTACCTTCAGAAGGCTTGGAGCCTGGGTTGGGGATGGCAATACAAATACATATGTACAGACTTAAACACCATAATACCATGATGTACAAAGACCTGTGGAACAAAAGGCAGAATACAACTAAATCATGTGGGGGTGGGAGTGTGAGGGACAGTTTGAGAGATATGATGACATTTGAGCTTAGCCTTGGAATGGAATATGAGTCAGAGACAAGCAAGGTGGGCAAATGAGGAAGGCTGTATGAGAGCATAACGCCACTGGAATGCCATGAGGGTCAGAGAGCAGTCCATGGTGTGGTGTGACTGGAGTAGTGTGCAGAGAAGGATAAGGACCAGGAAAGAAAGCCTTCCATCTGTGTATGGGGCCAGACTGGGAGGGCTCCTGAGTCTTCAATGCCGTGCTGAAGAATGTGGGCTTGATTCTGAAAAAAGCTTAAACATGAGAGAGACACTATCAAGAAAAAAAAAAAAAGGCAGATTGTTACAGAAAATCTACCAGTGGATGAGAGAACTACTTCAGGAATGCAGTTCTAGACTCCAGGAGTCTTTAGGATGGTAGACATTCCTGGGATCAGCTATTATTTTTATCCCACTTTAGAAGGAAGAATCCAGGGCACACTAGGTGGGTAAATTATTAGTTAGATTCACACACTATTAATGGAAGGAGGAGAATATAACATAGTTATGGGGATGAAGGGCATCAGCATTTCCTGAGCACCCACTGTGGGCAGAAATCACTGGATACATGTGTCAAGGAAAGGAAAAAAATAGAAAACTTAGCTCTTCTATTCAAAGAGCTAATAATTAAGACAGAAAAATGACAGAAGCGTGCCAAAAGACAGTAAACTTCTTAGGAATAATACAGATATTTATTTATTCACACAAGAGTTGATATCTTCCTGAAAAGCATATATCCCATTTTTATAAAACGAATAATTTAAAATGCATTTATATAAGGAAATTTATCAATTCATAGTATGGATAATTTATACACTTGATAATCACCCTCCAATCAGTTTTCTGATTTTTTGTAATTAAATTATTTTTCAAAAAGGACAAAGCTATAATGTAAAATGAGTTGCAAAAAAGCTACCCTCATTGAGTAATGCTGTTACTCAAATTAACATATGAACTTATCACAAACTATTAATAAAAATATAAAATAATGTGGAACTCTGCTAACAAGATAGTCTTGCTCACTGATCCTTTAAGTTCCCTGGGTTGTCCCCAAACAAGTTTTATCTTCTATGTCCCTTAACTAAACCAGTCACTGTGCCTGTTCAAGTGAATACAACCATTTTCATAGCAAGAGAAATCCTCTTAAGACAGGAGAAATATGAGTCTTATCCCTTCCTAATGAGTGTACAAAAGTTTTAATTGATAGAGCTTCTAAAAAGAGCATAGTCTTTGGTAAGCAAGATAGTCTGAGCAACAGGATGATGCAGGGATGTTTAACTCCAATCACCATGCATATTTTCCAGGGCTCTGTTTGGACTAAGGTTTACCGTATATGCAAAAGAGAAAAAAAATGCTCTCTGGACTCCAACTGCCTTCTGCAGAGGATGAGTCTTGTTAGACTACAGAGTTTCTCAAAGAATAAGCTGAAGATCCCTCTAACAGAACCAAATCATGACTATTAAAAATACATATTCCTCAGCCAACCCCAAACCTGATAAACCAGCATCTGAAATTTTAACAAGATTTGCAGATGGTTCTCATGGACCCTTATGATAACCATGGGCTGAAAGGGAGCAGTCTCAGGCGGTCCTTTGGTTTATGAGGGGTACCTTGATTGGTTTCAGATGTGCAATGATAGGTCTGAAGAAGGGCTTGGGAGTAAGGCTGGAAAGAGCAGATATGCTCTATATGATCGAGGAAGAAGAAAATAAAATTCTGGGGACATTATGGTAAAAAGAAATTTGAAAGGAAAGATGGAAGAGAAGGAAAAAAGAGCCATCTTGATGGCCAGAGGTTGAATACTGGTAGAACACGCTTTAAGAAATCTTGAAGGGGAGGGTGGTTGAGAGGGCTTTTCAAGAATAGGGCCCTCTGCTGTTAAATCAAAGTTGTTTGTGCTGAATGAATATCTACTTCTGGAATTCTTTTTGTCTCTCCAGACATCCAGTAGAATCCACTACACATACAGAGGCTTTTATGATTGGGTTGAGTTTTTATTTGCAGAAATCAAGGCAAGAAGGTGAACTTCATTTCTGAACCCACACACAGTACAGAATAGAGACAATATCAGGGAAAAAAAATCATAAACGACCAAAAAAGGAAAAACAAACAAACAAAACATTCACAGGAGCAGAAACTTAAGCACAAGGACCCATGTCCCTGAAAAGTTATAAAAATCTTTGGATTGAGCCTGAGACTATGTATGGAATGGAAGCTTGACCAATCTACTTAAATTTTAAGAGCAAAGTGCTCCCAGATGCCATGTGGGTTATATGAAGTCATATGATCTTTTCCTTCTACTACTCAACAAAACAAACAAAAAACAAATAAAATGACCTTCTACATATTCAAACTCTTGTGCTTAGGAGAAATTTGGCTTTGTATTTGTTTTTAAAATTTGCTTTATTAGAATCTTTTTTCCAAGGCAGTGATTATTTCTAACATCTCTCTTTAGAGGTGTAGTACTTACAGTTAGACACCTTTTTAAGCTGAGGACCACATAAAATAATAGGGTGACATCTTTTTCAGGGACTAAATTGAGCCCTGACAACCTACAAAAGGGGACCCACTTCCCACAAATGAGTAAAGTATTTTACCCATGACAGATGCAGGCCCCCAGCTGCTCCACAAGCATATTTAGGCCAAGTCTACTGTTTCCATTCACTGCCCCTTTAATTAGAGGTTTCTTAATTGATTTTTAAATAAGAATTTGGTTATTATCTGTGTGGGAAAAATGATGCACTTTATTGTTCAACTACTAAGATACATAGTAGTAATGCTGCTTTTGGTTACAAATTTTTTTAATATGAGAATGGAATAAACTTCAGAGAATATTTGGTAAAGGAGAACTTAAAGCTAAGAAGTTGCAATTTTTCACCCAGTTTCAAATTTGTTCTCTTAACTTTTAACAGATTGTTTTCCATATGCCTCAGTTTCCTCATTGTGAAATGGGAGTAGTAACAAATCTCAGTCTGTGAGGATGGTGACCATTTAGTAGACCCTTATCTTTCAAAAGGAATATTTCCTGAGACATATTCCTCAAAAAGGAATGTTTAGGATCCTGGTTTTCTCCTGGATCACATCTCTGAGGAGAATCACATTTCCTGTGTGTTTCTTTCAGCTAAAGCTATAATACCTTGAACTAAAATCTCCTCTTTTGCACCTAATGGCTATTTTCATCAAAGAAGGACTTTTTCTCTCTTAAGGACAGACTGCAAAATAAAACCAGTTGAGGTCTTGATGCTGTGCACTAGGCTAAGGCTCACCTGTGAGTAAGTGTCTCACCAAGTCTGACTGACATGTACTTTTTAATACTTCCAATCTCTACACACCAGCCCTGCCCACCAATATCTGGTGCACAGCAGAGGGCATGTGAGTATTTAATAAACACAGGTTGATGCATGGATTGCTGGCCTCTGGACCCACAGGAAGGTGTGGGTATCATCTTCTTCTCACTTTTCATGCATACAAAAATGACCCAGAGGTTCTTAAACTAGGTTTCTGTGATGATCTCATGAAGGATGATGCTATAGAACATATGGGAATCAGAAGACCCTCCATGTCAACTGTCTTTGTAGGTCTACAGTTTTTCATCTGTAAAATGAGTGCACTGAATTTGATGTTCTCTATGATTTCTTTCAGATCCACAATTCATTGATTCTTTGATTCTCCACTGTGCTCACTGCCAAGTGAGTTATTTTCTTGTCTAAGTTCTTCAACAGCATAACCACCATGCACTTTTTGAAGCTTGATCTATAAACAAAAAATAGTAAATCCCCAAGAATCAATCTTGGCACATCTTATGTAAGATTAATAATTAGGAGGGAAAATAAGAAGGAAACTTTTGAGGAAATGCCATAGGCTTTCCAAGATGCCCTATCATTGATTAAAACAACAACAACAACAAACTGAAATAGCTCATTGATGTCCAGGCTTGGTAAGATCCAAGCTTGAAGAATCTATGTGACTTTAAAAAAAAAAAACATGTAATTCTATAATTCTGATAATTAAAATATTTTAAAAGTGGAGTATACATCTCATCTAATCATATTCCTTAAAAGCTGACTACAGAAATGTTGCCACTGGGATGAAATTCATGGCATTTCAAATTTTATAACTTTTATCTAAAGTCCTAAATGATACCATGGTTCTATTATGCGGCATTTAAATAGATGTTATGTGCCACTCCATTCAGCAATGAGTAACATGCAGCAATGTGGCACACTGAGGTTAGAATTGCAGAGTACAAGAGATTAGGGGTTCATAAACATTCCAGTTCGGGGTTGGGGCAAAATTCTAGTCGGCTGGTTAATGTGCATTTTGTGTACAACTTTTATGTATTTATCTATTTCATAGCATTTGTGAATCCCAAACTTCCACATTTAAAAGAAACAAAATCATAAATTGCTGCTTTGCTATAGCTCCTGAAAGAATGTAGTGAATTTTTGAGCAAATTTTTATCTACTTCTACACACCGTATTTTCACACATAATGAAAGTAACTCACAATGCTGGACTTCTATCTGAACATCAAAATGGCATATATTGGCATAATGTCTACCTCTGCTGCCCAACTACAACAGAGCTAGATCCTAACTTAATTTTAGAGCAATAAGAGGTAGACTGCCCTAGGGAGGCCTTTCAAGGAGAAGTGCAACAGAAGGAGTAGCCAGCAACTCTTAAAAGCCTCAATCTCTCTCTCCCTGTCTCGTTCTCCACTTCTACCCCAGCCAACATTCCTATAAAACCTCCAAAGGCAGCAGTTGGTTAGAGATAAAAGAGTCTGTTGTTGTTTTGGGGGGAGAATGAAACAGAAACCTTCGATTCTTACTATCTCATTTCATTCAATCTTCTGTTAATCCATCATTATTTTCAATGTTTGGGAACTTTCAAAGAACATTTTATTTTATTTTACTTTATTCATTTATTTTTTGAAATGAAGTCTTGCTCTGTCACCCAGGCTGCAGTGCAGTGGCACAGTCTTGGCTCACTGCAACCTCTGCCTCGTGGGTTCAAGCGATTCTCCTGCCTCTGCCTCTCAAGTGGCTGGGGATTACAGGTGCTTGCCTCCACGCCCGGCTAATTTTTGTATTTTTAGTAGAGACAAGGTTTTGCCATGTTTGCCAGGCTGGTCTTGAACTCCTGACCTCAGGTGATCAGCCTACCTTGGCCTCCCAAAGTGCTGGGATTACATGTGTGAGCCACCATGCCCATCCCAAAGAACCTTTTAAAGAAGGAACCCTTACTCATCAAATCGGCAGTGACTCACTCATACTTCCCTTCCTTTTAACCACCTAGGTGACATTTAAGGAACATCCTCATTTCCCACAGGCAAGCACCAAACCCAGTTTCTTCTCTGCAGTTTATCAGTTATTTAGCCCTGTGTGTATCAATCAACTTTTCAAAAAAAAAAACTACTTCACACTTTACCTGCTGGAAGATATGTCTGTGCATATAGGTGCCACATTACTTTATTTCTGCTGTTTTTTTCTCCTCCTTCCTCCTCCTTCCTCTTCTTCCTTCCTTTTTTCTTTTCTTTCTTTCTCTCTTTCTCTTTCTTTTTCTTTCTCCTTCCTTCTCTCTCTCTCCCTTCCCCTTCCCCCTCCCCCTCCCCCCCTTCTCCTCCTCCTCCTCCTTCTTCTTCTTCTCTCTCTCTCTCTCTGCTAAGCATGTTATTTCTGGCATGGAGTTTTCTTTCTCTCCTTCCACCACCCCTATTTGTGCAGATTTTGAGTTTTCATTCTCAGTAGCCTCTTGAAGGAAATCATTCTTGCCCATTTCCCTTCCTCCCACACACCTGTTTGTGCATGTGGGAATGCCTGGTGTGGAAATCAGGAAGTGATATATTGCCAATAAAATGGCTTCTATCATTACTATAAATATTAACTTAAGCATAGTTAAACATACAGTTTTCAGTCACCTACTTTTTGTTGAAGAACTGAACAGCTTGAGTATATTTGAAACAGCAAATTTCTTTCTAATTTAGCAGAAAATAAGAAAAAATACAAGGCCATAACTTTGCAATGTTTATAGTTTTCCAAAACTGCCTTGCCTTTTGTTTAAATAATTATATAGTGATTCATGGCATCCTTATTATAAATAATCACATTTCGAGAATATTTCTTTTGAGAAGTTTCCAGATTGCTATTTGTTTCATATGGATGTGATTCAGTAACAAAAGAAAATATGTAGCTATAGTTTACCCTAATTCTGAGTAATGAAGTTTCTGTGCAGCACTCAGTATCACCGATATTCATTAACTCTTCTTCATTAAACATTTCTATATTTTATAATATCACTTGTATTGTTGAGAGCTTTTATTTTTAAAAACCTTGAAATGTTTCTCATTCATCCAACTTACTCTAATCAGCTGCCTCTAACAGGCACTGTTACCATTTTAAAAAATTCATTGTTGCATGTTCTCACTCACCTGTGGGAGCCCCCCCAAAATTTGAGCTAATGAAAGTAGAAAGTAGGACTGGGGGTATTAGAGTCTGGGAAGGGCAAGGGGGAGGGAAGGATGGGGACAGGTTGGTTTACAGATATAAAATTACAGCTAGATAGGAGAAATGAGTTCTGGTGTTCTGTAGCACTGTAGGGTGAATGTGGTTAATTATAACTTATTGTACATTCTCATAAAGCCAAAGCTGGGTGTGGTGGCTCACGCCTGTAATCCCAGCACTTTGGGAGGCCGAGGCGGGTGGATCACCTGAGGTCAGGAGTTTGAGACCAGCCTGACCAACATGGTGAAACCCCATCTCTACCAAAAATACAAAAATTACCTGGGTGTGGTGGCGTGCACCTGTAATCCCAGCTACTTGAGAGGCAGAGGCAGGAGAATCGCTTGAACCCAGGAGGCGGAGGTTGCAGTGAGCCGAGATCGCGTCATTGCACTCCAGCCTGAGTGATAAGAATGAAACTCCATCTCAAAAAAAAAAAAAAGCTAGAAGAGAGAATTCTAAATGTTTGCAACACAGAGAAATGATAAATGTTTGAGGTGATGGATATGCTAATTACCCTGATTTGATCAGTACTCATTGTATATATGTATGGAAATATTACTCTGTATCCCATAAATACGTACAATTATTATATGTCAACTAAAAATAAAAGGAAAAAAAAAGATGGTTGAGAGGCACAGAGTGAGTCCTAATATTTTACCCTATGGTGTGAGCAGGATTTAGAACAAAGACCGTAATATGGGTATGTTTGGACCTCTGCACTCTGCAGTTCTGGTTTTTACAGTTATGAGTGGGGACACAGAGGCACTTTGCATATGATGAAACTCAAATTACAGGTTCCTCTCTTGCCAGAGAATACACTAAACTTCGAGGGTGGTAGTGGTTGGGTGGGTACGTGGAAGGGGACTGGATTGCAAGGGGAAGCAACAGAGGCCTGCCAGGCATAGCTGCCTCCTGCTTCTTACACGTGAAACTTAGAATAGTTTACAAATAAACTTTGATCTTTGAAGATCTTTTCCACTTTCTTTAAGTCAGTAGTTCTTGACCAGGGGATGGGACAAACATCAGATGAACCTGGGAAAATGTTCACACCGCAGTTAGATGCCTGGCCCAGTGTAGACTTGGTAAATCACATCTCTTGGCCAGTGCCTGTGGATTTTGGAAAACCTCCTCCAGAAATTCAGATTTGCACAATCGTTTGAAAACAAAAGCCCTAAATTGGTAAGTTAATATTCCTTTTGTTATGCAGGGGCTCCAATATACTCTCAAAAAACCAGAAACTGTTCCTGAGTTGGGACTTGAGGAGGGATATTTGACTTATGACCCTTTGCCACTTAGCTGTTTTTTAGAGGGTGGAGAACAGACATAAATTACAAAAAGCATACAAACCCCCAACTAAGAAACCCTGATGTGGAGGACACCTAAGGCCCCTGGGACTTTCCTGGAGGAAAATACATCATTGCCAATTAGGGATTCTCTACCAGATGACATAGTGTCAGTATTGCCATTAGCTGGTGCAATAGGGAAGCTTAAATACTGATGTCAATGAAGCAGGAAAACCCAAATTAAAGCATTCTGCTCTCCTAGCAAAAAATTAGATAGGAAAGCAGATTACTGTGTATCAGTGTCTTAACAATGGTTGAGTCCTTGTACCGTGTTTTGCACCCAATACACGTGCAACAACATAGTTTAGATTTTTGTTGAATAGATGTAGTCTTTCTTAGGTATACCTTTCATTTATCCTTCGGCATCTATTTTGATACTTAAAACCTAAAAATAGTGTATCTTGAAATTGCATCTTTCTTGCTTATAAAAATCAGTTACTCTAAAGCTTTATTCAGTATTAATTATTCATTAAGATGACTTTAGCCTGTCTTAAGTGTCAAGGTGGGAGAGAAGTTATTTGATAGCTGAGAGAACACACCAATAAATCTAATCTAGTGACAAAAATACACATCTTCTTTGTTGTTCCTCCATCTATGTGCTTTGAACTCCCAGGATGTTCAAGGGTACATTGACAATCAGTTGTTTAACTCAAAAGAATGAACACCACTTAGGATGGAAATTCTAAACATTGAAATAATGACTGAAAAATACTTTGACCATCTTTTTTTTTTTTTTTTTTTTTTTTTTTTGAGATGGAGTCTTGCTCTGTCACCCAGGCTGGAGTGCAGTGGGGCCATCTCGGCTCACTGAAACCTCCATCTCCTGAGTTCAAGCGATTCTCCTGCCTCAGCCTCCCAAGTAGCTGGGATTACAGGTCTGCATCACCATGCCCAGTTTGTTTGTTTTTGTTTTTTGAGACAGAGTTTCGCTCTTGTTGCCAGGCTAGAGTGCAATGGCGTGATCTCAGCTCACTGCAAGCCTCCCGGGTTCAAGGGATTCTCCTGCCTGTCTCCCGAGTAGCTGGGATTACAGGCATGTGCCACCAAGCACGACTAATTTTGTATTTTTAGTAGAGATGGGGTTTCTTCATGTTGGTCAGGCTGGTCTCGAACTCCTGACCTCAGGTGATCTGCCCTCCTCAGCCTCCCAAAGAGCTGGGATAACAGGCGTGAGCCACTGCGCCCAGCTCTGACCATCTTGTAATGAGAGTTTTTACGTTCATGTCACCAAAAACTATCCATTTCATCCCATTTTTTAAACCTCTATTCCCAAATCTATATTCTTCCAGTTTATAAAAAAAGATGGAGGTATAACAATTAAATACTTAAGCAAAGATTCCTTAGGTAGCTACTTTCCCCCAAATTATTTGAAACAAAGAACGTTGGGTATGGCCATTTCTTTTGTAACTGAGTAACTGGATGGCCACTATCCTCTCAAACACTTTTAAAAGCATTACTTAGACAGACAACTACAAGTGCTTAAAAAGTATTACTGGAGTATATTGAGTAAATATTAAATTACACCGATATAAAAATATTTTCATAGTCCAGATATGAATATATAATTAGAGCATTATTTAGGAATGTGAGAGAAAATTATGTGGAAGCTCTCAAATCTGTAACTACACATTAGCTATAGAGCAACAATTGAAAAGGAACTGCTTTTAGGCCACATCTCTTCAAGTCATTTCTCAATATACTTATAAGGCAAGTCTTGAATTCAGAACCCTGGTTTTTGATTTTTTTTTCATGACAAGGAGAAAAATCTAAAGTTGAGCTATAAATCTAACATTTTCTGCTCATACTGGGCTCACTATCAGTCCCTACATAAAGGTAAAAACAGTTTCCCCTTGCTAATAAATCATGCACATAAATAATATAGTATTAGCATTTTAGTTTTCCTTAAAAGTAACCAGGTTACCACTAATAGCTTCATTAAGTTTCGTCCCTTTTTTTTTTTTTTTTTTTTTTTTTTTTTGCCAGTCTCAGTTTTTAATTGTGGCAGGGCCTCACGCACGCGGGCACACACACACACTCAGGCCAGATCTTGTTGAAAGCTGCGATGTCGACACTCTGCATACGCTCTTCAAACTTGGTGATCTCCTCCTCCAGCAAGTCTGTCCCCACCTTGTCCTCCACCACACGCTGAAATCTGCAGCTTCCAGATACCGTAGCCCACGGGCACCAGTTTGGAGCCCCCCCGCACCAGCCCGTCCAGCTGGATGAAGCGCACACAGGCCTCCAGGTGGGCCGTGCCCGTCTCATCGTCCCAAGGCTTGAGGTCCAGCAGGATGGAGGACTTGGCCACCAGCGCGGGATTCTTGGCCTTCTTCTCCGCGTACTGCTGCAGCCGCTCCTCATTGGTAATGCCGCAGCTGTTGCCTCATTGTCGCTGCCAAACAGGTCAATGTCATCGTCCTCGTTATCCTCTGCTGGTGTGGCTGGCTTCTTGGCCGGGGGCTCCACTTGGCGCATGGGAGACATGTGCTGGGTCTGCGGAGCTGTGGCCCGGTGGCCGGGCAAGCTCTTCCCCAGCACGTTCAGCCAGGTCTCTCTGGTTGTCCACTTCCAGACTGGCGATCCGGACGAGCTCGCTGTGGTCTCCGCTGGGGCCGCTAGACGCCCCTGGGCCTAAGCTTCCGGCCAGGGATTTCGGGATGTTCTCTCTGGCTCTGGCAATATCATGGAGGATCATGCTGGCCTCCTGGAGGGAGGCGCCGGCCACAGGCCCGTTCATCTGTTCGTAGAATCTCCTTTCTGCATCGCCATATTTGAACTTGTGGAACCAGATCTTCTCACCTACTAGAAAGTGTGTAGCCATTTTTCTGACGCCAGCCAAGGACGCGGCAACCAGGGAGCAGGAATCGGGGGACGCAGGACGCCTAAGGAAAGGGTGTGTTTCCGTCCTTTTTTAGAACACGAAGCAAAACAAAACCAAAAACTCCATCCTCAGTAAACTTGTCCAATAAATAAATAAATTTTATTTATTGTATTTATTTATTGTAAATAAATAAAAAGTAAACAGGCTATCTCAGTTTTTGTTAATCAGTATTTTTAAACAGGAAAGGCCATATATATCAAATTTTAAATAAAAATGTGTTGACACTTAAAGGTTTTAAAATTTAATCTCATTAAGTAAATTACTTTCAAGTGGTGAGCTCATGTACAACATTATATATAAGCTTTTTTTTTTTTTTAAATCAGAAGTTCATTCCAAGATTTTGTTAAAGAAAAGTTGAAGGGCTAAATTTCCAAAAGCAAGGTTTTAAACAAACAAAATTAGGTGGAGACATTCAACACAGTAAAGCTACCAGTAAGTTTATTAAACACAGACATTGATGTTTCTAATATTGTACAATTTTCAGAGGCCTCACATGACAAAGCCCTTAAGTTTAATGATTCACTTTGAGAAAATACATCTATATTGACTACAAAGAAGGGTTTCTATGTCATCCTTTTTAATGAGAAAGTTAAAATTCATGGGTGTTTAGCAGTGTCTCATTATATAGAATTTACATTAGCAGAGGGTCTGATTAGCAACTTTAGATAACTTTCCAACCAAGAAGAGTTGCAAAAGGGTTCCAATTGCATCTACCACCCACACATTCAAAGAAAAAGTACTAATTATGAAAAAAAAAACCTTTAATGCCACCAAGGAATAAGAATAGTACAGTCAACCTCATTTGTGTATCATTTTGTAGTTATGCATTATCTCATTTGGGTTTAAGACAGCTGGTGAAACTGGTGTTTGCATTCCCATTTCACAGATGAAGAAACAGGTTCTGAGAGAGCCAGTGGCTTGTCCCAGATTACATGTTTAGTAAGATGGGGGATCAGAACATGAAACCAATTGTGAAGCAGATACTGACTTTGTGAAATCCCTGGGCTGAAGTCCTCTCATGACAGGAAGTGTTCAAACTCTTGTCTCTGAGGCTCCCTTGACTCTGGCCTTGAGCAAGGCCTGCCTGAGAAGCAGCTATTTAAGGAAGCTGCATGACCAGATGGGCAGGGGTGTGGCCAGCTGAGTGGCTGTGACACACTTCTTGCACGTCGTCTGTCTTCCACCTTGCCTGATGACTTCACCAGCTCTTAAGCACCTAACCCTGTGGTAAGTGTTGTGGGGAATACCACGGTGTAGGAAGACACTGTTCCTGTCCTCACAAACTGTAACCACTGAGCCCATTTGCAACCTAAGGCCACTGAATACAATCTCAGGAGGCACTCTCTTCATAGCACATGTTTATGGATGCCCTGACCATAAGTTCTGCATGTCTCCTGAAGGCCCCACTGAAACGTCATCAAACGCACCTGTCTGCAGGCTTCCAGAATGACAGAATTCTAACAGAGAACATAACACTTAAGGAGACACGCCTAATCACAGAGTGCCTTCACTGTGCTGTGATGAGGAGGCTCTGAGGAGGGAACCCAGACCAGACCCCCATCTCTACAGTTCCTTGACAGAGGCTGTTCACCCGAAGGAAGGTCAGAAAGCATCTAGCCACCATTGTTACTATGACTACCTTATGTTTCCAATAAAAACCTACATGCAGAAAGAAAACAAATACAGCAGTCTAACTTTAGAAATGCTCAAAATCCATTTAATTATAAAAATAAAATAATTTTAAGTAAGTTTTTTAGATTGTGGATTTGAGAAAAAAAAACAACTTGTGTTTGGAATAGAACTTTGGCTTAAAAACGAGAAGCAACGTTAGCCTACATGCTGGTGTTCCTGCTATGTGAGTCCTGGCCAGGGCTCTCTTTTCCTCTTGGTTGTGAACAGTCCTCATCACACTTGTCCTCTGACTAAGCAACAAGGAAGTACCTGGAGCTGCCTGTTTCCTCCAAGCAGATGGTTCCTTGCTTTTCACAACAGATAATTGTAAAATCAGCATGATAGTATAAGAACTAGCTGATTAAACATCCCAACTTGTTGGTTTAAGAGTGCTGAATGAACAACCCATCACACCTGGTGCCTGAGCCCCCCTTTTTTCCAGGTGCAGGGTGAGATGTTCATTTTAATCTGAGATGCCTGTGGGCATGATGTGTGTCAGGACCACTTCTCTCTCTCCCTTTTGCTTCCTTAAACCAAGCTAGGCCCACTGCTATGAACTCAGCTGCTGGAGTTCTTTCAGAAGGAACTAGCAAACAGGCTGCCTGTTTGCTACAGAGGCCTAGACTCTTAAGGCCTGGTCTCTTAGGACCCAAGACCATAGAACCTCAGCCAAATAACTCACACTAACATTCTATTGTTGAGGCTTTTTTAACAGAAAACAAAATGTTAGTTTAATGTTTTTATATAAATATGACTTTAAAATATATTGGTTTCTTCTTTTAAGATTCGTTGCTGTGACCACGAGGGTCATTCATTCCTTTACTCTGGAGATATTTATTGAGGTGTGCAATACGCAAGGTACCCTGCTAGGAAAATTCTTTCCCATCAGCCTAAACCAGAAACTGTCTGGTTTTCTGCTTTCTTTCCAAGGCCTAGAATGGTTCCCGGCATATAGTAGAATCCTAATAATGAATGAATGACACACTAAGATAAGCCATACCTGCATTTTCCCCCAACTAGAAGTTCAGATTGTTATAAAAATCAGTATAAAGACCTTTCCCTTTGGCAATCTCTATCTACCAACTAATTCTTTCTTGGAGCCAGAATCAGATAGGCTCCACAGAGTTGACACAGCTTCATAGCAAATCAGTTAATTAACCACTAGATGTTGATGGGATACCTACTTTGTGCAATTTCCCCCCTCCTAGACAAATAAGCCACGCAAGGAAGCAACTGAGATAGTCTCTGTTTTTCAGAGAGTTTTCATACAAACATAAAGTTACTATAATGCATCCCTGAGGTCAAGGAGGTGGCATCAAGGAAAACTAAAGGAGGTCAGAGGAAGAAGATAGAAGCCTAGGATTTGGCCTTTAACCAGCAGAAGAATGGAAGAAAAGGCATAACAGAAATGCAGGGTGTGTGTGTGTAATGTGCGTCTGTATGTTGGGAGGTGAGGGAGAATGCCACAGACGGAGTCTGGGAGAAGCCAGAGCACACAAGGTATACCAGGAGTTAATTCCATTCAGTGTGATTTGAGTCAATTGAATAAATATTTATTGAACGCACACTGTGTGCCTGGCATTGTGATAGGTACTAGGTATACAATGGTTAACAAGACTGATATCGTTCCTGGGTCACTGGCAAGTGGGAGATACGGAGAAGTAAACAGACAATGACAATATAGTGTGATAAGTGCTATGATAGGGAAAAGTCCAGGTGTTATGAGAAGGATGCAGAAAGGACCCAACCCAAACACTGGCATCAAGAAAACTTCCTGGAAGAGGGGATGTCAAGTTGACCCCCAAAGCCAAGGTAGAAACTGGTTGGGTGAAACTGTTCAGGTAGAGTATACAGTACTTACACTAGAATTGCAAATGTGAAGGACCATGAGGATCTGAAAGTGGCTGAATTTGTTGAAACACAAGGAGAAGGAGGGCTGGAAAAGAGGCTGGGGATGGAAGCAGTGGCCAGAATTTGCATCTCTTGTACTTCATAATAAAGAGTTTGGACTTCATCCTAACAGCAGTGGTAACCTTGAGGAATTTTACGCAACAGAATGAAACAAGTGGATGTGCATTTTAGGTAACTATCTGCAGTGTGAGATGGCCCTAAAGGAGCAATGGGTAAAAAAAAAAAAAAAAAAAAGGGTAATATGCAGTTAGATCCTTGAAGTTTCATCCTTAACACAATGTAAGAACCAAATGATTATTTTGTGAATGAAGTGATCAGTGAATCAATCAATAATTCGGTGCAGGATTGAAAATACAAGACTTCAGGCAGAGGATAAAGTTGTCTGTATGTATATAAGGGTCAGAGTGTAGGCTGATTGGAACACTGACATGTCTTCAAGTCTTGAATCTCATCAGACAAATGATAACAGTTGACAATGGAGTAAAGTGGAACAGAGTAGAAACAGCTTCAGTGTTGGAGTCAAAAGACCAAGGTCTGAGTCTTAGTTTTGATGTTTATTAATTTTGAGATGTGCCTTAATTTCTCTGACCATTGGGTTCCACATCTATTATGCCTATTCTTTATGTGCCACTGCATAGCTAGAATGGGAATGGTTATCACAATCTGTGTGCATTTCTGTTTTCGGGTGGTATGCAGGCACTGTGGGAAAACTGATGGCCCAGTGGAGTTTCTAAATCATCCACTGTAAAAATCAGTCAGTTAGTGAAACCTGCCTGACTGAGGGTGGAGTCGTGGTTTACATAGCGGGGATTTAGAAATCAAGTAGCCAGTAAGTATTGCACAAAGTTTGGACAGGTGACTCTGTAACTTGTCCACTGGAGACCCTGGTGGAGAGGTTGGGAGAGGGGTGGGAAGCGCCCCTCTTCTGCTGCTGCCCTTAAGGAGAGTACTGGGCACAGAAAGAGCAGAAACAGGTGGTATAGTTGAGGGGTCACAAGGGTCAGTGAGGTAGCTTGGAGAACATACACAGGTAGTTAAGGACATAGTCTAGACTGGAACTCAGCTCCCTGAAGTTGAGTGCTCTTTTCACAACTCCACCTTGTCAAATTAATTATGTCAACTCAAGATCTTAGAAAGGACAACTTATGTAAGATTCAAGCCAAGAGGCCTTCTCATAAGTTTGTGGCTGTAGCTACCAGCCAGGGCCAGATGACCTTATAGAACGAGAGGGCAAAGCAGGAATGCTGGCTGCAGGAGTGAGGCATTCCCCTGGATCCAGTTGTTTGGAAAGAAGAAGGCTTCATGAAGTATGGGGGTGGGGCTATGTCGGTGGTGGCAGAGAAGTGCAGGATGAATTATAACGTACCTGAATCCAGACATAATTAACCAAAGAATAATGTTAAGAGAAGAAAAAGCAAAAGGTGAAGAACTGCTCTGCAAGAAGGTTCTGGAAGAAGGGCTAGTGAACCAATTCATCAGAAAGTACGTCATACCATGTAGTTTTAGGAAACACAGCAGGCCTGAGCTCCTTGGTACCCTCAGGAGATCCAAGCGAACAGGCAGAAAGTGACTGTGCTCTGTGAAATACTTCAGGCACCCAAATGCTCCTCTTTCCAGCACTTTTCATATCATCCCCCTCTTCTTCCCCCAACACACTCACATGCTTACACCTTCTGGCCCACTCCAGGCTGAGTTTTGCTTCTTTTCTGCAGAAGAGTGTGACACTAGGGCAATGTCACTGAACTGAAGAAATTTATTAAAATAGCTTCTTGAAGAAATGTAATTTTGAGTCCCATATCTCTAAATCATCTTTATCTTCTCGCTTTCCAAAAGCAGTATAAAGAGTCAGCTGTTTGGGTAGTCCATATAATTTTTATGAAGTAAAACTCGACTAAATTATTTTTTGGTTTCCTACATTCATAGAGTTAGCCCTAAGTGTTGGGTTAACTCTATGAATACAGAAAACCAAAAAATAATTTAGTCTCATCTGTCCCCCATAAAGAAGGCTCCAATAAATTGATCAGCCATAACAAAAAGGCCACTTTCAGTTTTTCCTGGAAATTCCAAAGCAAATAGTATTAAAACCAAATTGGCTATATAATTCATATAATTTATACTCTCCAGTGATCACTTAGCTCAATTAAGGTTCGCAGTCACAGGTATCTCTGACAATCTACATATCTATAATATCCACACATAAACATCTGGGGCAGACATCAGAGTCCCTTTATCAAGACTGAAATCCATGTCTCCTGTGCTCTAATATATTTCACCATCCACACTGTTCAGTTGAGCTTTTTACTACAAATGGTTTTAGGCTCTGATGCAAGACAGGAATTTGAAGCATGCATTGGAGTGTTTAATGGTGTTAATTTTTGGTGCACACAAACATCAACTTCACTCAACAATCCAATAATATTGCAAAAAAAAAATGCCAGAGAATGAAATACATCAATGGAATTCTTCAGGATTGCAAGCAAAGTAGTTCCACATTCCTGCTGATGCCAACAAATAATAAAATAGCTGCCTATTTACAGGTCCTTAAAGATGTTACAATCAATAAAGAAAATAAAAGGAAGAAGATAGTGTGCTTTCAGATCAAACAATTGTTCTAACTTTTATATTCAGACATGTTTATTTACTTAAAGTCTTCGAATGTAACCCAAGTTAATTTTAAATGAACATCTGATTGTAACAAGGGAAATATAATCTGTGTGTGTGTGTGTTTGGTTTTGTTTCAATTGGATGGTATAAATGTAAACAATTCCTACCTGGAAATATGGATGGTCTCTTCTTTGGGTGCCTCAGGTGAATGGGATCCAAGTTCTTAATGTTTTTTTGAAGTCTTCCTCTAATGTCATTTCCTATGAGTAGTTCAGGTGGCAGGCTACTCCTTCTTGATGATTTATAATCATTTTGAGATGAATTTAGTTTGTTCTTCGTTCTGGAATATAAATTGCTGTCATCAACTGCCATTGTGGGGGATACATTAGCGACTCTGAACAAAAATCCAAAAAGCCAAACCCAGCAGCAGCCACCGTCACAGCCACCGTTGCAGCCACCGCCGCCGCCCCAGACTCTGATGTTCTCATGCTTTACCCTGCACTTGTTTGGGAAGCTTAACAAGTTGATAGGCGTGGACTTTAACAGGTGTAGAATTACTAAGTAGCCCCTCCTTTCTACAGTTAATAGCACAGGGGAGGAGAGATCAAAAAAAAAAAAAAAAACAAAAAACCATCAGTTGGCAGAAGACTGGGGAATTTGAACAGATGTGACTCAGAGTGGATGGTAACAAAAGTGGTGTAATGGTTGCTGCATGAAATTTCAGCTTCATGGGTGCAACACCATAAAGCAAACACAGTTCACTATTCAAGAATAAATGCCTACGTAAATTACAAGTCTAATTTTTTGTATCATTTCCCAAACTCTTACGGATTTTAAACAGTTTTGGGGAAGCGTTTTTACATTCCCTCATACCTTTAAGTTTCAAGCTATACACATAACACAGAACGAACATCCTTCTTTATTCAATGTCTTATTTGGCTGGCCGCCAACTGGAAGTTGGCTGGAAGAGGGAGATGAGAGATGACTGGTGATGACCAGGAAGGAACTGGTTGTGGGCGTGTGTCAGGCAGCAGTGCCGGGAACCCGCTGTTGCTTGCCACCCACCCCTTCCATCCTGTGCTCCAGCTGGCAGATAGCTTCTCCAGAAGTTCCTACTGCCTGGCAGTGGAGTCAGAGGTCTAGAAAACAAGCCTTAGCCATAGAAGTAATGACAGGCCTCCACTCACAAATAAAAAGTCAACGTTAGTATCCTTGCGGGGATTCTGCCTAGCTTTAAACTAAAATGGTCAATGGGTTTGGTGGTCTAAGAAAAACCAGCATTTCTTCACTCAAGATTCCTGCTTGTCCTATCATCCAGCTTCTTTCTCTCTCTCTCTCTCCTGGATTTTGCATTTTTATGTCCTTTGCTCCCTTCCCTCTTGCTCTATGTATGTGGAAATGTTCTGCACTTTCTTCCTTAACTGACTATGCAGAAATCATCACTCTATAATTCATCTTCCCCAGCCATGCCTCAGGGCTATGCCCATGTCCATCAGCAATCTCTCTCTGTCACATACACACAACACCCCTTTTGTGTTCTGTCTGGTTGCAATGTGAGAAGATGAGATTTGCCTTTTCCCTTCCCAGTGCCTGGAATCAACAGATACATAACATTATAAGGGATTTAGGGGTCATTTCAGAAATCACTGTTTATTTTGGTTTCCTAGATGCTAAATACGTTTTAATATTTGTTGATATTTAGGAGCTGGTTCTGTTTACCAACTTGAGAATATACTTCCACACTAATACAAGTTTTGTTCTCTTTATGCCCTTTCAGCAACAGGTCTCCAAACCACAACAGATTTTCTGGAGAGAAAAGCATTTTTTCTTACAAGTATGCCCAATTGAGAGTTACCATTATAATCTAGCAATCATAACTATAATTATAATCCAGCAATCATATTTATGTATTAGATTATTAAGTTATTTCACCAATTCTGAGAATCATCTGCACCACTTCCCTCCCAGGACCTAGAATAACTTTGTCAAGTTGAAATGTACCATGAACTTCAAAACAATGAGTGACTTGTATGAAACCATTTCTAAAAGCCCATGAGACTGCCTGAATCTCCCTCACCCTAATGATAATACATTTTTTCTAGTAAGGAAATATAAAGTAAAAGTATTTTTTAAAGTTTGAGATAATGATATAATAGGAGGAAAAAACATACATTCCTACAACCCAAACTTCAAGAACAGTGTTTAATTTTCAAATATAAAGCAAGATAGAATCCTAGGGCACAAAAGATTGGGTGCTAACTGGGAGAAATTCAGCAATCAGGAAAGCAGAAGCTCAAACTATTTGGTGAGTGTGTCTTTCTCAATCACACTGTTACCATGGGGCCAACATAAGAGCATGTATGAGATTAAATAGAAGTCTCTAAGGAAAGGTGTTATCACACAGAGTGTACACCAGGTATGTCTGCACAGTGTGCCTTTGTCTTTAAGAGTCCCGCTGAAAACACAGAATGAAGTACCTATGCACCTGGAATGCATTATAATAATAGCCATCATTTACTGCATGCTTAAAACTGGCCAGATTCTGTGCTAAGCCTTTGGCATACATTACCTCATTGATTCCTCCTAATCACCCTGTTTATAGATGAAGATGCTGAGACACAGAGTCAAACACACAGGAATTAGAGGAGAGAAGATTTGAACACGGGTTTTATCTGACTCCAAAGTTCAAGTTCATGCCTTAAACTATACCACCATAACAATTGTTAAATGTGTGTAATATCTAAAAGGAATTAAAAGTCTTTCTCTACTTTCCTAAAAACAATTATTGGTTTCAAGCAGATTCTCACTGCATCAACTCTGTGAAGGAGTGATCTGGCTCACTTAACTAGGTTTGCCCTACGTAACAGTTGTCAGGAGGTCTTTGAGGTTCACAGAATGAAAGAGAAAAAGCAAGAAAATTCAAATTTTTGCCAGAGTATATTAGAAAGTAATTGCATTCCTACTAGTATCCATGTTGACACATTTCACACTAAAATGCATTTTAGATAAAAACATTATGTATTCCTGACATTTAAATTATGATCAGGAAAAAAAATCCTCTACACTATTTCAGAGGTACATCAAGTCCTCTAAACCTCTAAAAATTAAATGACCTAAGAGAGGCAAGAGAAGTTCCCGATGTGTCCAACTTCATCTCTCTCCTGCCCAACTCATTTTCCCCTCACAGAGAATAGAAACAGACGGGGATCTAGCTCATTTAATACACTTCTTTAATGGAGAAAAGTGAGAACAACTTCAATTTTCTATTGTTCAAGTATTAGAGCAATGTAAACAAGGAACAATTTTTATTTATTCAAAAGTAGTATTAAATCTGTGAACATGAAAAAGTAAAGTAAATCATTCTTTCAAAATAGTTAAATTGGCTGCCACATGAATGACAATCAACCACAGAACATTTAGCTTGGTTTGTCTACATGAGAATATTTATAGATTACAATGTTAAGTCCATCTCTCCTTCTGTATAGCAACAGCCAAAGTGGAATTTTTTTTTTCAGGTGGTCAGAAGAACGATGATACAGGCTTTGGGCTAAGAGGAATTTCAAAACTTATAGTATAAATAAATAATTTTAAATACATAAATGGACATTTTCTGTTTTAATGACCATTATTATCATTATCATCATTATTTTTGAGACAAGGTCTCTATCTGTCACCCAGACAGGAGTGCAGTGGCAGCAATCATGGCTCACTGCAGCCTCCACCTCCCAGGCTCAAGCAAACCCCCCACCTTAGCCACCTGAGTAGCTGGGACTACAGGTGTGCACCACCATGCCCAGCTAGTTTTTGTATTTTTTTGTAGAGATGGAGTTTCACCATGTTGTCCAGGCTGGCCTTGAACTCCTGGGCTCAAGTGATCCTCCTGCCTCGACCTCTCAAAGTGCTGGGATTACAGGCATGAGCCACCATGCCTGGCTGACCATTATGTTTTTAAAGATCTCTATTCTCCTATGAATCCAATATACTAATTTCTTTTGAATTATTTTATTATCCTTCAAGATGCTGTGTATTTTATATTAAATGGTGTTATAATATCATGGAAATTTTATTCTTCTTGGTAAGACTTTAATCTTCTTTCCCTCAGATTTTTCAAACAGTCTGTAGAAAGACATTTACTCACTTTGTAGCCATGCTTTCCTTGTGGATTTTGGTAGCTTTTTTTCTGTAGAGATGGGGGTTGCCTAGGCTGGTCTTGAACTCCTGACCTCAAGTGATCTTCCTGCCTTGGCCTCCTAAAAGGCTGATATTACAGGCATGAGCCACTGTGTCCAGCCCTATTGGCAGCTTTTAAATAGAACTGCTGAATTATTTTGCTTGTTGTGAGATAGCTGCAATTATATTGAGAACAATACAATTTTACAACCATCACCATTTTTCTCATTGTCACCTTCATAGAAATGGTCCGCCAAGAAGATTTTAGGCCTGTATGGATTTGCCAAATTAATTCCAAATCTCAATCTGACCCAGCTATACTGCATATCCTGCAAACATTTCTTATTTTTGAACTCTATTCAGTTTTCAACTGAGATGACCTACTAATCAGTGGGTTTGCCACTAGGAAAAAATAACAGTATAGAATATCAGGATGATGGATATCACCAAGTCAAACAGGTCAATTGACTTCTCCCTCCAAAAGGTCTTGTTGCCAACACATCTTTGCTCAATATGGGTAACAATGTTTGCAGTATTACCTGTGGTATGATTATGGCTGAGGAAATCTTTTCTTAGATCCTAAAAATACAATGTGGGTGTTCAGTATCTCATTGGCTCTCAATAGGAATGAACACTAATGATAAGTCTTCCCCTGTTACAATTCTCTGCTCCCTTGGCTTCCATGACACTATTATTTCTCATTTGTCTTCCTATGTCTCAGGTCCCTTCTGCTCAGATTCTTCAGGGGCTCCTTAAAAAGTCTGTTTTCCTCCCTCCCTCTCTTTGGCAGGCCCATTTATTGAATACCTGTTATGTGTTTGGCACCATGCTATGTTCAAGATCTCTATTCTTCAGAATCTTTTCATCTAAAAAAGGAGCAGAACAACAATAAACAAATTATTGCAATACAGAATGACTGCTCTGTGCAGAGGTGACACAAAAAAGTGTTTCAGTCTTCTCTTCCTGATGGAGAGAGGGGATAGGAAAGGGTTCTCAGAGGAGAAGTAGTAAGTTCACAAGGCAGATGAGTGGACCCTGGGCAAAGGCACTAAGGTGTGACATTAGCACCGAATGTCCACAGAATGACAAATAGAGCAATCCTGTGCCAACACAGGACCTTACCTCATGCAGAAGTATGGATGCTGGAAAAACAAGATTGGACAATCTGAGAAAATAGAGAGCTGAAGGAAAAACAATCAGTGGTGTTATAATATATATTTTAACACCATCATATATCAGACATCTTCCAGATAATAATACAGACTTTGAAAAAGTCTGCATTAAAAATTTGGCTGTAACCTTTTAAAACAAGTTGGTAATTCCTAACAAAATTTAAAATTTTCTAGCTCCAGTAAGTAACCCTTCTCCTAAGCCATCTTTATTTATTCCAGAAACTGTGATAGAGGGATTTGCTGAAGCAGACTCTTAACACAGTTTTTAAAGTCATGCAGACTTTATCTTTTTTAAAAAGCTTCAGAACCAGTTTTTACTGGCTTGAAATCTAACTTCATTTACACTTGCATTCTTCCTTGCTCAATTGTGCAAGTCCCAGCAAAATGCCAGTAAATGCCTGGCTTTTCTCAAATTAAGGTAAGGTGTAAGGGCACATTTTTTTTTTTCTAGGCTTGTGTGGCTCTCTTTGGTGAGAAGGTACAAAATAAAGAAATCTCCCTCTCTACACTACCCCTGACACACCCACATGGTCTATGAGAGGAAATACTGTTAGTTTATGTCTTATTCTTCTGTTTAAGGGATTGAACTAAAATTTGCATTCATAAAAGAACTGAAAATTTTTATTTTTTGTGTGTCCAAATACTAGGACAGTGTTTAACTTCAGAAATGCGGTTGCCAGAACCAGGCTGTCACGTGCCCACTGTAACTGAGCCGGCTGCTGCATCAGTGGCTCCACCATCTTTAGGCATTGTCACCTATGGTTTCAACTTGCATCTGTGAGCTGATGATGTCTAAGTCCAAGCTCCCCCCCCTACTTCTCCATAGTGTCCTAGATATCTATATTTAATTGCATACTGACTATTTCCTGGTGGAAACTCAGCATGTATAAAACTGGTTCCTCCAAATGTGCAGCTCCTGAATTTCTGTATTTTTTATTTTATCAAAATGGCACCACATTTACCCAGTGACCCCAGCCAGAAACCTTGGAATTATTCTGTCCAAATCATGTCATTTTTACCCCTTAAACATCTTTTGATCTGTGTCTTCTTCCTCACCCCTGCTGACACTGACCAGTGGCAGTATTCATTATCTCATTCTTGAGTTATTGCTTCAGACTCCCAACAGGTCTGGCTACTTGGAGGCTTAGTTCCTTAAGCATTCTACCTTTGACATGGCACTTGGCCCTTTATGTCTTAACTACCTACCTCTGGTTAGCCCATTTCCCTCTTTAAAGACACTCAACAGAGTAAGAACAAGGAAACTTCCTCAACCTAATAAAAGACATTTACAAAAAGCCTGCAGATGATATAATACTTGATGAAAGACTGAATGCTTGCTTTCCTTTTAAGATCAGGAACAAGGCAAGACATCTACTCTTGCTACTTCTATTAACATTGTACTGAAGGCTCTATATGGTGTTATCAGTCAAGAAAAAGAATAAAGAGCATCCAATTGGATACAAAACTGTATTTGCAGATAAAATAATCATCTATGTAGAAAATTGATGGAACCTATAGAAAGGTTACAAGAACTAATAAGTGAGCTCAGCAAGGCTGCAGGATATAAGATAAATGCACAAAAATCAATTGTGTTTCTATACTAGCAATGAGAAACAAAATTAAAATGTTTTAATGCCATAAAAATATTAAATATTTAGGAATAAATCTGACAACAGATGTGACAGATATGTCTATTGAAAACTAAAATAATATTACTAAAAGGAATTACAGAAAATTTAAGTAAATGGAGAGATATATTATGTTCATGGGTCAGAAGACTCAGTATTGTTAAGCTATAACAAAACTGATCTGTGGATTCAATGTAATACCAGTCAAAATCTTAGCAAAAATTTTTTTTGGTAGAAAGTTACAAACTGATACAAAAAATCAAATGGAAATGCAAGGGATCAAGAATAGCCAAAATGACACTGAAAAAGAAAAAAGTTGGAGAATTAATACTACTGATTTCTGTGGGCGTGGTGGCTCACGCCTGTAATCCCAGCACTTTGGAAGGCCAAGGCAGGCAGATCACCTGAGGTCAGGAGTTCAAGACCAGCCTTGCCAACATGGCGAAACCTCGTTTCTAGTAAAAATACAAAAATCAGCCAGGCAAAGTGGCCCATGCCTGTAATCCCAGCTACTCGGGAGGCTGAGGAAGGGAGAATTGCTTGAACCCAGGAGATGGAGGTTACAGCGACCCGAGATCATGCACTCCAGCCTGGACAACAGAAGGAGACTCCATCTTAAAAAAACAAAAACAAACAACAAAAAACCTACTGATTTCAAGACTTGACATAAAGCTACACTAAAGACAGTGTGGTACTGGTATAAGGATAGACAAAAAGGTCAGTGGAATAGAACAGCGAGTCCGGACCCATAAATAAACAGACAACTTATTTTTGACAAAAGTGCAAAGGCAATTAAGTAGAGAAAAAATAGTCTTTTTGATAAGTTGTGATAGAATACTTGGACATCCACATGCAAAAAAAAAAAATTAACTTTGATCTATACCTCATACCACATGCAAACACTAACTCAAGATGGACCACTGGCCTAAATGTAAACTCTAAAACTATACATTTTCTAGAAGAAAATGTAAGAGAAAACCTCTGATCCATGGAAGGCAATTAATAAACTGGACTTTATCAAAATTAAAATCTTCTGCTTTTTGAAAGACACTGTGAAGAGAATGTAAAGATAAGACACAGACTGGGAGACAATATTTGCAAGGCATTTATTTAGTAAAGAGCTTATATCCAGAATATGTGAGGAAATCTCCATGCTCAACAGTAAGAACAAACAATGCAACTAAAAGATGGGCAAAATACATGAGCAGATACTTCATAAAAATGAAGAAGGCAAATAAGTACATGAAAATGTGTTTGGCATCATTAGTCATTAAAGAAATGCAAATTAAAACCATGATGACATACCACTACCTACCTATTAGGATGGCTAAAATTTAAGACTGACCAAACCAAATGTGGAGCAACTGGAATTCACATATGCAATGGTAAAATCATTTCAGAAAAAAGTTTAGAAATTTCTGAAAAATCTAAACATACACCTACCATAGAATCCATCCATTCTACTCTTAGTACCTACTCAAGAGAAATGAAGGCAAAGACGTGTATATTATGTTCATAACAGTTTTACTTATATAATAGCCAAATACTGGAAACAGAATGTCCATCAACATTTGAAGGAATACACTGGTGTATCTATACAATAGAATACTATTTAGCAATAAAAGGAAGGCTACAGCATGGATGAGTCTCAAAATAATTAGGCTGAGTGAAAGAAAGCAGACCAAAAAGCTGCATACTGTATGATTCCACCGATACGAAATTCTAAAAAATGTAAGCTAATCTTCAATGACAGAAAACAGATCAGTGATTGCCTGGTGATAGTGGTGGAGGGACGGGAGCGGGGGATTACCAAGACACTGGATGAAATGTTGAAGGGGTGGTGTTGGATTCATGTCTCAAAAAACAAAAAACAAAAACAAAACAACTTATCAAATTGTATAAATATGTGCAGTTTATTATATGTCAATTATATGTAAATAAAACTTTTTTAAAAGGCAGTGCTACACCTTCTCTCAGTGCATTTGACCAAAGATTTGGAAATGGATTCCAGCTAATATAATTTTTTTTTCTTTGAGACAGGGTCTCACTCTGTCACCCAGGCTGGTGTGCAGTGGCATGATCATGGCTCCTTGCAGCCTCGAATTCCTGGGCTCAAGCAATCCTCCTGTCTCAGCCTCCTGAGTAGGTGGCACCCTAGGTGTATGCCACCATGCCTGGCTAATTTATTTTTATTTTTTTGTAGAGACGGGGTGGCACTATGGTTGCCCAGGCTGGTCTTCAACTCCTGGTCTCAAGCCATCCTCCCACCTTGGCCTCCCAAAGTGCTGGAATTACAAGCATGAGCTGCTATGCCTGGCTCCAGCTAATAAAATTAATAAATAAAAGTGAAAATAGTTCTTCTGATTCTATCACCTGCATGAACAGTGAGTGGAAAATATACATATGCCCAAGAGTTACGTGAGTCTTTCTCACTCTGACAAAGACTTTTTTACCCTGAATTATGTTTAAGTTTTAATTTATACACTGTAAGACTCCAAGAATGTCAGAAAGAATGTCTCCTTTGACATTTCTAGGTAACACATTCATTGTTACAGTGAGTTGCCCAGAGAAGGTGCTCAACAAACATTAGAGAAAGAAGGAAAGAGTAAATGAGTGAAGAGCCAAAATGGAGGCTGGAGGGGGAAGCATTTCTTGACAGAAAGAGTTTCCTCACAAGCTACCAACAAAAATTGTGAAACATTTTAGCCCAAAGAACTTCAAGATCAGGATAAATATTGGTTATCTTAGTTGGTTTAGGTGCCGGCTTACCACACACCGAAGGGCTGGACAAAATGAAAAACCTGGAGATTCTTCCCATGCTTTCTGATGCCGCGGATGTTCTTCAGGCTCTTCTATCCGAACCCTCCAGAAGGAAGTGCAGCAAGAATACCTTCAGTAGCTTTGCAGTTGAATCTCATGTTGCACTGATTGTTGAGGTGATGCCACACACATTTAATGAAAAATACTTAAAATGTCCTTGTCATCTCCTACATCAAGCTAGCTCTATTCTGTGCAATTTCAGGTATAGTCAGAGGAAAAACATTATAACTCATGGCCATTTAAATGCCAGCTTGGCTTTGGGGTTGGCGTTTTTCATAACCTCACGTATACAGGAGTAAGATAGTTTCTCAGAAACTGGTATTAAGAAAACAAAAAAATAGTAATAATACAGATTTAAATATGACAATGAAAAAGCTTGATGTAATGGACAAAGAACACTACACCCCAAAATACTGTCTTTTCAAACTTATTTAGAACAACAATAAAAAAAGGGCTATGTATTAGGCCATGAAACAAATTTCAAAATACCAATTTGTTTTATGTTGTCACACTATGTAAGGCAATCAATATTAAAAATAGCAAAAAATAAAAAGATTATCTCTGAATCTGAATAAATTATTGTGCATTTCCGCTGGCCAGGTCCTATGCTAGGCATTTCTCATGCAGCATTTCATTCCCCCTCGTGAGTGTGGTACTAACATTATCTCCATTAGACAGTGGAGGAAACACATTGAGAGGCCGAGAAACTACATCAGGTAAATAATTTCCACAACGCCTATTCCTCCATTCACACCAACATCTATAAAATATACATTTCCCCGTTTATTCCTTGTTTTCCAACTAATTCCAGGCGCTTCCTTTTTGCTTCTGCCTTCCATTTCCCTGGTTCCTTATCCACAAAGCATCTCATGTGTCCCCATCCTGATTTCTAGGCCATTTTCTTTGATACAGGGAAAACAACAAAATCAAATGAGGGATTTCAAAATCAAATGAGGGATTTCAAAAGGTGTCCTTCCACAAAGCAGAAGGTCTTTCTACCTTCGAGAGTGAAAAAGGAGTCACCATTTTCTTACCTCTGCCCAGGAATTAAATTCCAATTCAGGATTCCAAATGTGCCTACGTAGTATACAAGATTTCAGAGTCTGGCCTATTTGCTTGCTGGGGAGTACTGGCCAGCCACAAAAACACGTGGTCAACGCTGGGAACTGCCTTCGACAGTAAGGTGGGCCTTGATATTCCACTTCAATTCTCCCAGGCTCTCCTATCATCTCAGATGAATCTACCCATCCATCTATTTATTTTTTATCACTCTCTAGATATAAATATTTTTATCTTATTTTATTTATTTTATATCATATTCTAGAAGCTAGCAAAGGCCCAAATATCAAAAACCAAACTTCACAGATGCCCAATCAACACTTTTCTATCCTCATAAAACTAAATATTTGTAGTATTATGATGAGCAGCTGAAAAACAGGATCTTAAGAAAGCTTTTAAAGCAGATATATTTTTGAGTTTTTTTGCCCAAATATATACTTATCTTACTCATTGTATTAATACTATTAGTAGTTAGGATTCAAAGGGAGGCAGATACTTTCATAGTAACCAAATCTTTTTAAAAATCTATATTTCAGAAGCTTTTTAGCTGTTTTTTTTTAAATTCTCTCTTTTAGTTACATAAGAAACACATGGTTGTTGCAGAATATTTGGAAAGCACAAAAAAGTAAATAAAAGGAGTCAGAAAACATTTTATAACCTCACCAATCAAGACAACCACTGTCCATATTTTGTCATATTTGCTTCCAGACCATAGGCTTTGTTTTGCCATCGCCTGCCACCCAGATTTAACCTCAGTGCCTGTTCTCAGCCAAAGGAATGAATTCATCCATGTGAATGGCATCATGGGGATGGGAGGGGCTGCCCAAGGGAGATAAATGAGTGATGTTGTAGTGTAAGAACATAAACAGTGGTAAACACTGAAAACTGGGGTGAACATCTCTCCTCTAAAGGGGCAGTGGCTTTCCAACACCCAGTGGACTGTGGCTCTGGAGGACTGAAGCCCCCGATTTGTCTCAACCTCTAATTTTTAAGAGAAACTTGTAACCTGGATTTTTATGTTGAAATATCTTGATTTGTAAATGTTGGCTTTAGGTTTTTAAAAACACTATGTAGGCCAAAGAAACCAAAATTACATACTAGTTGAAGCCTCTGACTTAACCCACTTCCTGAGGCCACATAGACTTTCACAGAACTTCTGAAGTGCCTTAAACCAATTCCCCGCACCCCCCAACACCACCCCGAGATGGAGTCTCACTTTGTCATCCAGGCTGGAGTGCAGTGGCATGATCTCAACTCACTGCAACCTCCCTCCTGAGTTCAAGCGATTTTCCTGCCTCAGCCTCCCGAGTAGCTGGGATTACAGGCACAAACCACCACACCCGGCTAATTTTCGTATTTTTAGTAAGATGGGGTTTCACCACGTTGGCCAGGCTGGTCTCAAACTCCTGGCCTCAGTTGATCTGCCCGCCTTGGCCTCCCAAAGTGCTGGGATTACAGGCATGAGCCACCACTCTCAGCCAACCCATCATCTTCAAATAGCAGATTTGTGAACATCCAAGTCTCAGAGGTGTACCCAGGTGAGAAACATCTATAAAATTCTGCAAACAACTGTCCTGTCTTGGAGACTGACCCTGCGAGGAAGCATGTCGAAGGCTCTTGAATTTTGCAGCAAAGAAGCAACCCTGTTTACCTTTGTTTGTTCAACCATCATTTTCCAAACTTAGTTGAATATAGAACTTTCTTTCCCCTTTTGTCTACATAATAACTATTGGTATTCTTTAGCCTTCATGTTCTGCAGAACACACTTTGGGAAATTCTACTTTAACACAAAACTGTTTCCCTAATGGCCATGTGAGCCTTGTGGTAGGCCATGAGAGGAGAAACTAGAACAAGCTTTATGATGCGCCTTAAATTCCTGCACATCATGCTCCGTGGGCCCCCTTTCCCTGCACATAGAATAGGTCTTCATGCTATGTAACCAACGCATATCGACCACTTTTATATGCTAAAGAAGGTGGGCTAATCTCAAATAACTTACATGAGACTCAGGAGTCTGATATAAGCTAAATGAATTGTCTTTATAATTGCAATTTATACAGGCAAATAAAGAAATAAATTTTCACTCTTCTGGCATATGCCAACTGTTGGAAGAGGGCAAATGAAGTCAAAATATAGTTTACATTTTTCTACAGGTTGTCCTCAAACTAGACAGAAAACAACCAAAAGTTAACAATGTTCTCACTAAATCAGTAATTACTGTGTTCTACACAAACCTGTATTTTTCGGGTTGTTGAACAAGTTTCTCCACAAAGGATCAACTATCACACCACCTTGATGAAATGCTATCCTATTAGGGAGGTCAGTTTTTTTCCATGATTGCTTATGGTTTTATTTTGGTCTTTATGAAGATGAGGTTTGACTAGCAATTTGATAAAACTATTTTTGTGGCTTTCCATTTTCCACAATAATTCCTCTAAAATTCTCAAAAGAATACCTCAGCTTAAGCTTCCATGTCTTTGCTTTCATCCGACCTTTATTTTCTACCTAGTAGTTATTGGAAAGGCCAGGTATTTAACTGTGGTTTATCTAAACTCCCTTTTCTAAGTCAAGATATAGTTCTTAAGAAGTTTATGGTAACACGACACCTAAAAGTTCTGTTAAATTTAAGAACTTTGGAAAAACTAGCATGGAATTCTCCATGTAATTCACACTTGAAACAAAAATATAATATTTACCAACTGTGACAAATGTTTCTTCTTCTGCCATTCCAGGATAGGAATCATAACAAAATTATTTAAATCACTTAATAAGGGAGTTCCATGTATTATTTGGAGGGTAACACACATACACACACATACACACACATCACACTATACAGATATACATATGAAGCCTCTTTTCTCTAGAAAATATCTACAATATGCTGGGAGTGGTGGCTCATGCCTGTAATCCCAACACTTTCGGAAGCCAAGATGGGAGAATAGAATAGCTTGAGTCCAGGAGTTTGAGACCAGCCTGGACAACATGGTAAGACCCCGTTTCTACAAATAAAAAATCAGCTGGGCATCGCAGTGCATGCCTGTGGTTCCAGCTACCCAGGAGGCTGAGGTAGGAGGATCCGTTCAGCCCCACTGGTCGAGGCTTCAGTGAGCTATGATCGTGCCACTGTACTCCAGCCTGGGCAACAGAGTGAGACCCTGTCTCAAAATAAATACATAAATTGGAAAATCTCTACAATTTAACTTCTACTTTAAAATATCAAAAAGACTTTAGTGAATGCCCAGCTCTAAAAAGAAGTAATATACTGTACAGTTTCCTACTTCCTAGGGGGAAGAAAACAGCTGGGCAAACACACTAACAACGCTGTTAGAGTTGTGGGGCAGGGGTATATTAAAGTGACTTCATTAGATACCAGAAGATACAAGGGGCACTGACTTCTTGTGAACATTCTTTCTTTCCTCAGACCAAACAAGTCAGTCATCTGAATCTTTTTTTTTCATATCCTGTAGCTGTCAAACACTCTTCCTTGACATGAATCCAAAGCTGTAATTTTCTACATGAACCACTCGTTTTTTGGAGGAGGTGTGTGATTTTTGGTTTATGTTTTGTCTACATTCCTTGCAAACGCCCCTTCTGATGCAATGTTTCACAAAATACTTATTATACTGATCCCTAGTGGAGGAGGGAACAGTACACACACACACATAAACACACATACATACGCGTGTGTGTATATCTATATCTATATCCATGTCTAAGCAGCTTTGGATTTTTAAACAGGTCTTGTTAATTGATGGATAAATTTAATCAACCTCTGGGTCTCCATTCACAAGTACTGGCTGTGAGTTCCTCAAATATATATAATTCTCAAATCTACTTTACTGCCTCAAATTTGGGCTCCTACATCCAACTCCCTGACATTTCCATCTGGATACTCAGGATCATCCAAAACTCAACATAACCAGGACTGAAATCATCATGATCTCTAAATTGCTCCCTGTCCTGCATTTTCGTGGCCAAACAAGTTTCTAACTTGGGAAATCCTTCTAAATTTCTCCCTCTCATCACCACTATACGCAATTACTGCTAACTAGGTGCTGCCAATTTTACCTCCTAGAATTCAGGACTTCCTCTATTCCTACCACCCTTGTCCTAATGCAGGTCTCCAATAACCTTGCCAGGATTCTGCAACAGCTTCCTCTCTGCCTCTAGTGCTCTCCCTCCCAAATATATCCTAAATTTGGTGCCAAATGGCTCCATCTAAAAGGCAAGTGGTGAGTTCCTGCTCCAGTTCAAATTGTTTCTAAGGCTCCCTATGGGCTACAGGTACAAATGCAATGTTAGCTCTATTTCCATACCCTGGTATGACTAAGCATTTCCTCTGTGACTGCCAGTTTACCTTTTTACAGTCATCTCTGTTCAGCAACTCAATTGCATGCAGTTAATACCCAAACACTGCCCACCCCCAGTTGTTTCTCAGTCTGTGCCTGAGTTCATGTTGCCACCTCCTCCTGGAATCCTTTGCTAACACTCTGCTCACTCCTTAATTCCCTTCCCTCGCTTTCTGCACTGCATAATCCCCTCCCAATTTCTCAAGCTCCATTAAGAAACCATTTTGGCTCTCTGCAGCTGAGTCCGTTGCCATTCTGTGCTCCTACCTCACTCTATACAACTATCTGCCACTATTTTTTAATTATCTGCTTCCATGTCAGTCTCCCTTGCTGGGATGTAACTCTTTTCTTCTTCATCTTTGTATGTGTAGTGCCTGGCATACAATAAATGCTCAGTAAATGTCTGTTAGAATGTGGAACTGGAGCCACATCCTCCTGAGTTGCTGGGGCTGCCTATGCCTTGCCAGGTGCATGTGCATTCTTGCAGAAGGCACGCAGGGCTAAGAGTAAGCTGGATACAAGGAGAATTGTGTCTTCTGACCCCTCGCAAGCTCTAAAAACAATCTGGGACTTTAGAAGTTATATTTTCATGCACTTAACCAAACACAAATACCTAACTAGTTGATATCAGCAGAAGAAAGGAAGTTCAGAAAAAGAAAAATAGTAAGAGTTCAGGACCAAATGAAATATTCAGGTAAAAGGCTGATATGGAAAGATAAGGCTGGAATACTTGACCCTAACCTTGTAAGGCTGATTTTCGTGATGCACAAATGGCTTGTGACTCTCAACAACTGCTTTGCTTATCTTTCAAAATTAGAGAGTGCAAAAACAAAATAATGAAAAAGTAATTGTTCTTCTTGTTAATTATACAAAAAAGGGGAAGAAAGGGAAGCAGATTCCAGTACCATTTCATTCAACTGACATTTCTAGAGTCTAGATGATAAAAATAGATTTGGACAATGACAACAGGCCCATTCCAAGGCAAAAGGCAGGATTGAGGAAGGGACAGGCTTTAATTACAGTAAGAGGAAGAGGGCAAGCAGGCAGGTGGAATTGTGGGAGCCAAGGCTCTACTGTGTGCCACAGTGAATTGTGCCTCCCTGTGAACCCCATTTCCCTTCTATGAGCGCTTGCCCCTAACACACAACCAGGGCACATGGAAGTACAAGCAGGATATCCACTAAGGCTGGGCAGTTGCTACTGGGCTCTTTCATGTATCAGAAATATAACTCCAAGGTTGGGAGGTAGGAATAAAAAACTGGGCAGAGTTTCTGAGCTCTAGGAATTTATAATTGAATGAACAAAGGACAATAATGCTATCTGGCCAAATTAATTGTCTGGCTACCATAAAGAACAGACAGAGAATAACTTGACTAAGAAATGGGTGGGGGATGGAAAGGAAGAGAGATGAAATTTCTACCATGTGTTTCATGAATAGTTTAAATAGAGAAATGAATATAAGTAAAAAATTAGTGAACATAATTTGTGCCAACGAGTGATTCCTTGTTTGTACTGAATTTCGTAAATGCAGTTGACTGTACTGTCTGCTCTCAAGTTCAAAGGGTTACTTATGTGCCATTCTGCAGGCAGGATAAAATGCAATACTTTAGAAGCCAAATTAAGAACATTTACTTAAGATTATGTACTACTTATATAGCTTCTAAAAAGCTACAAAATTTCAAAGCTACAGAAAATTAAAATAAAGCTATAAAATGTACATCAGTTTTCAGGAGGAAGAGAGTAGAAATGAATATACCCAGACTTTGTAAGATAAATTGCTGGGTGCCAATTTGTTTTAGCATCATTTTTGTCTAATCAGTAACAAATCAATTTATGGTATGACTAGAACGAAGAACTGAAAAGCAGCTGCATTTTTACATGGGAGTCAGCCCTGTGAGGAAGAAACAGCCCAGGGAGTCCCTATTGCTGGAATCCCACAATAGGTTAGTCAGATGCCTCAGAGTTGTTTTTAAGATTAAATAAGATATCCTGCAGAAAGTGCAGCTCAAATTGCCTGGGACTTTATACTTGTTAAGTAAAAGCAATTTCTTATTCCCTACCCTTTTACTTTCTAATAGTAAATCAAACTACACAGAATAGCCCTGGAACAAAAAATTCACTATGTATGGTGAGTCAAGGAATGGCTACTTTTTAAAGGTCCTATAGAGTTGTTATTTGACCTCTCAAAGAATGTCTATGTAATACTGTGATAAAAATGAAAATTAATAAGAGATAATAAGCTGCAAAGCGTATTTTAATCTTCTGGGAAACAGCTGGCATCACACTGCATGAAAGTAAACAAGGCATTATCTTAAACCTTAAGACATTTACCGTCTAGTATTAAATTGCTTTTGTCTGTCAGGCAGAGGAAAGGATATATAACTTGAAATCAGAAGATCTGGGTTTAATTCCAGATTCTGACATTTATTAGCTGTGTAATCTAGGGTAAGTTACTTAACCTCTCTGAGCTTGTTTTCATCTTTAAAGTAAGAGTGATAACATTGGCCGGGCGCGGTGGCTCACGCCTGTAATCCCAGCACTTTGGGAGGCCGAGGCAGGCGGATCACAAGGTCAGGAGATCGAGACCATCCTGGCTAACACAGTGAAACCCCGTCTCTACTAAAAGTACAAAAAAAATTAGCTGGGTGTGGTGGCGGGTGCCTGTAGTCCCAGCTACTCAGGAGGCTGAGGCGGGAGAATGGCATGAACCCGGGAGGCGGAGCTTGCAGTGAGCCGAGATCGCGCCACTGCACTCTGGCCTGAGCGAAAGAGCGAGACTCCAACTCAAAAAAAAAAAAAAAAAAAAAAAAAAAAAACAGTGATAACATCAACTATACAGGAAGCGGTTAGGGAGGAGTAAACAAAATAATTCTTGTGAAAGTCCCTGGGCACATGGCTTCACACAGAGCTGGCCCTTAATAATCATTGGTTCACTCTGAATTTTTGTGAGCTGCATGGAATTTTACTGGTAACTCCAGGTGATAAGAGTAAACACTTATTTTCATGCAATGCATAAAAATAGAAGTAAAAACATATCTTGAGCATTATTCTATACAAAATGTAGACAGCCCAGACAAAACAGACACTTAAAAAAGGGGTAAAATTATTCCCATTATCAAACATTCTTCATTGTACAGAAAGATGTTTCACCACAAGGTTCCCTTGGGTTTCGGGCTCTTGCACTGTGTGTCTATGTGTGTGTGTGTGCACGTGCACGTATGCATACATTTGTATGTACATGTGTACACATTCACATCCATCTTTTCATACCTTCTTGATGTAGCAGATCACCAATAAATGGTGTTAAATTACACTTTTTATTTAACCATCACAACCCTTAATAAGTAGAAAGGAAGAAAAACCTCATTTTTGAATCCATGTCTACATTACTCCTTTGTTCGCTGCCTGCCCACTTCACCTTTTCACTAATTCAAGCCAGGGCAAGAAAGGAGAAACGCAGGTCACGCTCTCGCAGGCAGGCTGTGCTGCACTCACTCCATTTATTCTTCTCCTCTCCCTGCTCCCACTGCTCAGCTTATTGGCCTTGCTCCGAGAACTCTAATTCAAGGAGGTGGCAATCCTTCCCCTAAGTGGCTCTGGGGTGAAAATGCAATCAGGTCATGATGGAACAATGGCATGTGGGTTGGAGGGGCGTGGTTCTCACTGGAAGCATGAGTGGGAAAAATGAGGTCCTCTCCCTGGGAACTCTGGCTTAGAGCTGGGCAGCTGAAGTAAGGTGCTGCCCCTTTAAGACAGATGCCCTGAACCCTACCTGAATCAACAGAAGGCTTATTTATTCACCTTGTGTCAACACAAAGTAACCTCTGTTCCAGAGAAATATAAAAAAATAATAATCTGCTCTAAAAGCACTTAGCTGGTTACTTTATGTCCTAGCCACTCCAGGAGTTTCCCAGACTATAACAGCATTCCCACTAGAAATGGTCTCCTTTTACTTCATTCTTGTGTCTTTTTTGGTTAAGAAGCCAGCAGGAGCGGTGTAGTGAAAAAGGAGGGCCAGGAAAATTGTCTGGTCTTTACTTTGGTTCTGCAACTAGTTAGCTGTGAAACAAGACTTTTAACCTGTTTGCATTTTGAATGTGGAAAACAAGAGGTTTGCGTTATATGATTTTGACAATTCCCTCCAGTCCTCAAACCTTTGTGATTCTATGGGACACAATGCAAAATTTTGAAACTAAGATTTCTGTTATTAAATTAGAACAAATTAAAATAAGCGAATTAAATATATGATTTTAGATGACACGGAAATAACGTTAAGTCCAAAGAAAATGGGGAAGAAACTATTTAAAAGAGATATAAAACCAGAAATTGGTAAATTAAAAAAACTGTAGAACTGATGAATCCAAGAGGTGGATCTTTAAAATAACAACAAAAGATAAAAACTTCTGGCCGAGCGCGGTGCCTCACGCCTGTAACCCAGCACTTTGGAAGGCCGAGGCAGGCAGATCACTTGAGGTCAGGAGTTTTAGACCAGCCTGACCAACATGGTGAAACCCCGTCTCTACTAAAAATACAAAAAAATTAGCTGGGCGTGGTGGTGGGCGCCTGTAGTCCCAGCTACTCGGGAGGCTGACGCAGGAGAATTGCTTGAACCCAGGAGGCAGAGGTTGCAGTGAGTGGAGATTGTGCCACTGCACTCCAACCTGGGAGACAGAGCAGACTCCGTCTAAAAAAAAAAAAGTAAAGATTAAAACTCCTGCCAAAGGTAAAGATTAAACCTGAGAGAAAGTACAAATACACTACTTTGGGAATAAAAAAGGAGATGTAGCCATAGATGTAAATGAAGAACAGTACATATATATATATATACATACATACACACACACATATATATTCTATGTTAGCAAATTTGATAAATTTTTAAGAATAGATAATCTTATAGAACGTTATTACCAAATAACTAAAAAAATTTTTGATGTCCCAATATACAAATAATTATGAACAAAATTGTACCAATGATTTAAAAATATAACACAATTTCCCCAAAGCCACTAGTGTCAAATTATTTTACAAGCAATGTTAAGAAACAAATACTTCTATATTACTCAAGTTATTTTGGAGGATAGAAAAAGATGGAAAATTCCCAACTCACTTAATAAAATTCACATATCCTTGTACAAAAAGCAGATAAACACAGTGCCAAAAACAAGCAAAGCATAAACCTACAGTCTGACATTACTTAGAAGCACAGATGCAGAAATCCTAAATAAAATATTAGTAAATCCAGTGTAAAGAGAATTCAAACCCAGGGGACACACATTATTATTTGTAGGTAATAAGATTATTTACCTAGAAAATATAAAAGAATCATAAAAACCTATAAAACCTAACAAAGACAGATAAGGTAGGTATACAAATAAAGATCAACTGCTTTCCTACCTAGCAGCAAAAAAAAAGGAAAAAGAAATTCTGTTTCGACTATTAAAAAAATGAGAAATATTAAAAACCTAACATAGAACAAGAAATCTGTGGAACCGATAAAAAGAAAAAATACTAAAAGATG